>NW_028283414.1:0-171264 GCF_059441005.1 Hippichthys cyanospilos | reverse complement strand
AAATGTCCCCAACAGCGTTTTCAGCCCGAGGGGAGCACATTTTGACTGTTTTTTTAAAAACATCATTGTACATTGAAATTTCTGCTTGCGTATGCTTTAGAAGCAAGAATTAAGAGGACTACATTCATTTTTTCAGCTGAAAAATGCTTAGTTTATGATTTATAGTCAACATTAATGAAATGTTCCAAACAAGCGTTTTCAGCCCGAGTGGAGCACATTTTGACCGTTTTTTTTAAAAACATCATTGTACATTGAAATTTCTGCTTGCGTATGCTTTAGAAGCAAGAATTAAGAGGACTACATTCATTATTTCAGCTGAAAAATGCTTAGTTTTTGATTTATAGTCAACATTAATGAAATGTCCCCAACAGCGTTTTCAGCCCGAGTGGAGCACATTTTGACTGTTTTTTTAAAAACATCATTGTACATTGAAATTTCTGCTTGCGTATGCTTTAGAAGCAAGAATTAAGAGGACTACATTCATTATTTCAGCTGAAAAATGCTTAGTTTATGATTTATAGTCAACATTAATGAAATGTCCCCAACAGCGTTTTCAGCCCGAGGGGAGCACATTTTGACTGTTTTTTTAAAAACATCATTGTACATTGAAATTTCTGCTTGCGTATGCTTTAGAAGCAAGAATTAAGAGGACTACATTCATTTTTTCAGCTGAAAAATGCTTAGTTTATGATTTATAGTCAACATTAATGAAATGTTCCAAACAAGCGTTTTCAGCCCGAGTGGAGCACATTTTGACCGTTTTTTTAAAAACATCATTGTACATTGAAATTTCTGTTTGCGTATGCTTTAGAAGCAAGAATTAAGAGGACTACATTCATTATTTCAGCTGAAAAATGCTTAGTTTATGATTTATAGTCAACATTAATGTAATGTCCCAAACAAGCGTTTTCAGCCCGAGTGGAGCACATTTTGACTGTTTTTTTAAAAACATCATTGTACATTGAAATTTCTGCTTGCGTATGCTTTAGAAGCAAGAATTAAGAGGACTACATTCATTATTTCAGCTGAAAAATGCTTAGTTTTTGATTTATAGTCAACATTAATGAAATGTTCCAAACAAGCGTTTTCAGCCCGAGTGGAGCACATTTTGACTGTTTTTTTAAAAACATCATTGTACATTGAAATTTCTGCTTGCGTATGCTTTAGAAGCAAGAATTAAGAGGACTACATTCATTATTTCAGCTGAAAAATGCTTAGTTTTTGATTTATAGTCAACATTAATGAAATGTCCCCAACAGCGTTTTCAGCCCGAGTGGAGCACATTTTGACTGTTTTTTTAAAAACATCATTGTACATTGAAATTTCTGCTTGCGTATGCTTTAGAAGCAAGAATTAAGAGGACTACATTCATTATTTCAGCTGAAAAATGCTTAGTTTATGATTTATAGTCAACATTAATGAAATGTCCCCAACAGCGTTTTCAGCCCGAGTGGAGCACATTTTGACTGTTTTTTTAAAAACATCATTGTACATTGAAATTTCTGCTTGCGTATGCTTTAGAAGCAAGAATTAAGAGGACTACATTCATTATTTCAGCTGAAAAATGCTTAGTTTTTGATTTATAGTCAACATTAATGAAATGTCCCCAACAGCGTTTTCAGCCCGAGTGGAGCACATTTTGACTGTTTTTTTAAAAACATCATTGTACATTGAAATTTCTGCTTGCGTATGCTTTAGAAGCAAGAATTAAGAGGACTACATTCATTTTTTCAGCTGAAAAATGCTTAGTTTATGATTTATAGTCAACATTAATGAAATGTTCCAAACAAGCGTTTTCAGCCCGAGTGGAGCACATTTTGACCGTTTTTTTAAAAACATCATTGTACATTGAAATTTCTGCTTGCGTATGCTTTAGAAGCAAGAATTAAGAGGACTACATTCATTATTTCAGCTGAAAAATGCTTAGTTTTTGATTTATAGTCAACATTAATGAAATGTCCCCAACAGCGTTTTCAGCCCGAGTGGAGCACATTTTGACTGTTTTTTTAAAAACATCATTGTACATTGAAATTTCTGCTTGCGTATGCTTTAGAAGCAAGAATTAAGAGGACTACATTCATTATTTCAGCTGAAAAATGCTTAGTTTATGATTTATAGTCAACATTAATGAAATGTCCCCAACAGCGTTTTCAGCCCGAGGGGAGCACATTTTGACTGTTTTTTTAAAAACATCATTGTACATTGAAATTTCTGCTTGCGTATGCTTTAGAAGCAAGAATTAAGAGGACTACATTCATTTTTTCAGCTGAAAAATGCTTAGTTTTTGATTTATAGTCAACATTAATGAAATGTCCCCAACAGCGTTTTCAGCCCGAGTGGAGCACATTTTGACTGTTTTTTTTAAAAACATCATTGTACATTGAAATTTCTGCTTGCGTATGCTTTAGAAGCAAGAATTAAGAGGACTACATTCATTATTTCAGCTGAAAAATGCTTAGTTTTTGATTTATAGTCAACATTAATGAAATGTCCCCAACAGCGTTTTCAGCCCGAGTGGAGCACATTTTGACTGTTTTTTTAAAAACATCATTGTACATTGAAATTTCTGCTTGCGTATGCTTTAGAATTAAGAATTAAGAGGACTACATTCATTATTTCAGCTGAAAAATGCTTAGTTTTTGATTTATAGTCAACATTAATGAAATGTCCCCAACAGCGTTTTCAGCCCGAGTGGAGCACATTTTGACTGTTTTTTTAAAAACATCATTGTACATTGAAATTTCTGTTTGCGTATGCTTTAGAAGCAAGAATTAAGAGGACTACATTCATTATTTCAGCTGAAAAATGCTTAGTTTATGATTTATAGTCAACATTAATGTAATGTCCCAAACAAGCGTTTTCAGCCCGAGTGGAGCACATTTTGACTGTTTTTTTAAAAACATCATTGTACATTGAAATTTCTGCTTGCGTATGCTTTAGAAGCAAGAATTAAGAGGACTACATTCATTATTTCAGCTGAAAAATGCTTAGTTTATGATTTATAGTCAACATTAATGAAATGTTCCAAACAAGCGTTTTCAGCCCGAGTGGAGCACATTTTGACTGTTTTTTTAAAAACATCATTGTACATTGAAATTTCTGCTTGCGTATGCTTTAGAAGCAAGAATTAAGAGGACTACATTCATTATTTCAGCTGAAAAATGCTTAGTTTTTGATTTATAGTCAACATTAATGAAATGTCCCCAACAGCCTTTTCAGCCCGAGTGGAGCACATTTTGACTGTTTTTTTTAAAAACATCATTGTACATTGAAATATCTGCTTGCGTATGCTTTAGAAGCAAGAATTAAGAGGACTACATTCATTATTTCAGCTGAAAAATGCTTAGTTTATGATTTATAGTCAACATTAATGAAATGTCCCCAACAGCGTTTTCAGCCCGAGTGGAGCACATTTTGACTGTTTTTTTAAAAACATCATTGTACATTGAAATTTCTGCTTGCGTATGCTTTAGAAGCAAGAATTAAGAGGACTACATTCATTATTTCAGCTGAAAAATGCTTAGTTTTTGATTTATAGTCAACATTAATGAAATGTCCCCAACAGCGTTTTCAGCCCGAGTGGAGCACATTTTGACTGTTTTTTTAAAAACATCATTGTACATTGAAATTTCTGCTTGCGTATGCTTTAGAAGCAAGAATTAAGAGGACTACATTCATTTTTTCAGCTGAAAAATGCTTAGTTTATGATTTATAGTCAACATTAATGAAATGTTCCAAACAAGCGTTTTCAGCCCGAGTGGAGCACATTTTGACCGTTTTTTTAAAAACATCATTGTACATTGAAATTTCTGCTTGCGTATGCTTTAGAAGCAAGAATTAAGAGGACTACATTCATTATTTCAGCTGAAAAATGCTTAGTTTTTGATTTATAGTCAACATTAATGAAATGTCCCCAACAGCGTTTTCAGCCCGAGTGGAGCACATTTTGACTGTTTTTTTAAAAACATCATTGTACATTGAAATTTCTGCTTGCGTATGCTTTAGAAGCAAGAATTAAGAGGACTACATTCATTATTTCAGCTGAAAAATGCTTAGTTTATGATTTATAGTCAACATTAATGAAATGTCCCCAACAGCGTTTTCAGCCCGAGGGGAGCACATTTTGACTGTTTTTTTAAAAACATCATTGTACATTGAAATTTCTGCTTGCGTATGCTTTAGAAGCAAGAATTAAGAGGACTACATTCATTTTTCAGCTGAAAAATGCTTAGTTTTTGATTTATAGTCAACATTAATGAAATGTCCCCAACAGCGTTTTCAGCCCGAGTGGAGCACATTTTGACTGTTTTTTTTAAAAACATCATTGTACATTGAAATTTCTGCTTGCGTATGCTTTAGAAGCAAGAATTAAGAGGACTACATTCATTATTTCAGCTGAAAAATGCTTAGTTTTTGATTTATAGTCAACATTAATGAAATGTCCCCAACAGCGTTTTCAGCCCGAGTGGAGCACATTTTGACTGTTTTTTTAAAAACATCATTGTACATTGAAATTTCTGCTTGCGTATGCTTTAGAATTAAGAATTAAGAGGACTACATTCATTATTTCAGCTGAAAAATGCTTAGTTTTTGATTTATAGTCAACATTAATGTAATGTCCCCAACAGCGTTTTCAGCCCGAGTGGAGCACATTTTGACTGTTTTTTTAAAAACATCATTGTACATTGAAATTTCTGTTTGCGTATGCTTTAGAAGCAAGAATTAAGAGGACTACATTCATTATTTCAGCTGAAAAATGCTTAGTTTATGATTTATAGTCAACATTAATGTAATGTCCCAAACAAGCGTTTTCAGCCCGAGTGGAGCACATTTTGACTGTTTTTTTAAAAACATCATTGTACATTGAAATTTCTGCTTGCGTATGCTTTAGAAGCAAGAATTAAGAGGACTACATTCATTATTTCAGCTGAAAAATGCTTAGTTTATGATTTATAGTCAACATTAATGAAATGTCCCCAACAGCGTTTTCAGCCCGAGGGGAGCACATTTTGACTGTTTTTTTAAAAACATCATTGTACATTGAAATTTCTGCTTGCGTATGCTTTAGAAGCAAGAATTAAGAGGACTACATTCATTTTTTCAGCTGAAAAATGCTTAGTTTTTGATTTATAGTCAACATTAATGAAATGTCCCCAACAGCGTTTTCAGCCCGAGTGGAGCACATTTTGACTGTTTTTTTTAAAAACATCATTGTACATTGAAATTTCTGCTTGCGTATGCTTTAGAAGCAAGAATTAAGAGGACTACATTCATTATTTCAGCTGAAAAATGCTTAGTTTATGAATTATAGTCAACATTAATGAAATGTTCCAAACAAGCGTTTTCAGCCCGAGTGGAGCACATTTTGACTGTTTTTTTAAAAACATCATTGTACATTGAAATTTCTGCTTGCGTATGCTTTAGAAGCAAGAATTAAGAGGACTACATTCATTTTTTCAGCTGAAAAATGCTTAGTTTATGATTTATAGTCAACATTAATGAAATGTTCCAAACAAGCGTTTTCAGCCCGAGTGGAGCACATTTTGACCGTTTTTTTAAAAACATCATTGTACATTGAAATTTCTGCTTGCGTATGCTTTAGAAGCAAGAATTAAGAGGACTACATTCATTATTTCAGCTGAAAAATGCTTAGTTTTTGATTTATAGTCAACATTAATGAAATGTCCCCAACAGCGTTTTCAGCCCGAGTGGAGCACATTTTGACTGTTTTTTTAAAAACATCATTGTACATTGAAATTTCTGCTTGCGTATGCTTTAGAAGCAAGAATTAAGAGGACTACATTCATTATTTCAGCTGAAAAATGCTTAGTTTATGATTTATAGTCAACATTAATGAAATGTCCCCAACAGCGTTTTCAGCCCGAGGGGAGCACATTTTGACTGTTTTTTTAAAAACATCATTGTACATTGAAATTTCTGCTTGCGTATGCTTTAGAAGCAAGAATTAAGAGGACTACATTCATTTTTTCGGCTGAAAAATGCTTAGTTTATGATTTATAGTCAACATTAATGAAATGTTCCAAACAAGCGTTTTCAGCCCGAGTGGAGCACATTTTGACCGTTTTTTTAAAAACATCATTGTACATTGAAATTTCTGTTTGCGTATGCTTTAGAAGCAAGAATTAAGAGGACTACATTCATTATTTCAGCTGAAAAATGCTTAGTTTATGATTTATAGTCAACATTAATGTAATGTCCCAAACAAGCGTTTTCAGCCCGAGTGGAGCACATTTTGACTGTTTTTTTAAAAACATCATTGTACATTGAAATTTCTGCTTGCGTATGCTTTAGAAGCAAGAATTAAGAGGACTACATTCATTATTTCAGCTGAAAAATGCTTAGTTTTTGATTTATAGTCAACATTAATAAAATGTTCCAAACAAGCGTTTTCAGCCCGAGTGGAGCACATTTTGACTGTTTTTTTAAAAACATCATTGTACATTGAAATTTCTGCTTGCGTATGCTTTAGAAGCAAGAATTAAGAGGACTACATTCATTATTTCAGCTGAAAAATGCTTAGTTTTTGATTTATAGTCAACATTAATGAAATGTCCCCAACAGCGTTTTCAGCCCGAGTGGAGCACATTTTGACTGTTTTTTTAAAAACATCATTGTACATTGAAATTTCTGCTTGCGTATGCTTTAGAAGCAAGAATTAAGAGGACTACATTCATTATTTCAGCTGAAAAATGCTTAGTTTATGATTTATAGTCAACATTAATGAAATGTCCCCAACAGCGTTTTCAGCCCGAGTGGAGCACATTTTGACTGTTTTTTTAAAAACATCATTGTACATTGAAATTTCTGCTTGCGTATGCTTTAGAAGCAAGAATTAAGAGGACTACATTCATTATTTCAGCTGAAAAATGCTTAGTTTTTGATTTATAGTCAACATTAATGAAATGTCCCCAACAGCGTTTTCAGCCCGAGTGGAGCACATTTTGACTGTTTTTTTAAAAACATCATTGTACATTGAAATTTCTGCTTGCGTATGCTTTAGAAGCAAGAATTAAGAGGACTACATTCATTTTTTCAGCTGAAAAATGCTTAGTTTATGATTTATAGTCAACATTAATGAAATGTTCCAAACAAGCGTTTTCAGCCCGAGTGGAGCACATTTTGACCGTTTTTTTAAAAACATCATTGTACATTGAAATTTCTGCTTGCGTATGCTTTAGAAGCAAGAATTAAGAGGACTACATTCATTATTTCAGCTGAAAAATGCTTAGTTTTTGATTTATAGTCAACATTAATGAAATGTCCCCAACAGCGTTTTCAGCCCGAGTGGAGCACATTTTGACTGTTTTTTTAAAAACATCATTGTACATTGAAATTTCTGCTTGCGTATGCTTTAGAAGCAAGAATTAAGAGGACTACATTCATTATTTCAGCTGAAAAATGCTTAGTTTATGATTTATAGTCAACATTAATGAAATGTCCCCAACAGCGTTTTCAGCCCGAGGGGAGCACATTTTGACTGTTTTTTTAAAAACATCATTGTACATTGAAATTTCTGCTTGCGTATGCTTTAGAAGCAAGAATTAAGAGGACTACATTCATTTTTTCAGCTGAAAAATGCTTAGTTTTTGATTTATAGTCAACATTAATGAAATGTCCCCAACAGCGTTTTCAGCCCGAGTGGAGCACATTTTGACTGTTTTTTTTAAAAACATCATTGTACATTGAAATTTCTGCTTGCGTATGCTTTAGAAGCAAGAATTAAGAGGACTACATTCATTATTTCAGCTGAAAAATGCTTAGTTTTTGATTTATAGTCAACATTAATGAAATGTCCCCAACAGCGTTTTCAGCCCGAGTGGAGCACATTTTGACTGTTTTTTTAAAAACATCATTGTACATTGAAATTTCTGCTTGCGTATGCTTTAGAATTAAGAATTAAGAGGACTACATTCATTATTTCAGCTGAAAAATGCTTAGTTTTTGATTTATAGTCAACATTAATGAAATGTCCCCAACAGCGTTTTCAGCCCGAGTGGAGCACATTTTGACTGTTTTTTTAAAAACATCATTGTACATTGAAATTTCTGTTTGCGTATGCTTTAGAAGCAAGAATTAAGAGGACTACATTCATTATTTCAGCTGAAAAATGCTTAGTTTATGATTTATAGTCAACATTAATGTAATGTCCCAAACAAGCGTTTTCAGCCCGAGTGGAGCACATTTTGACTGTTTTTTTAAAAACATCATTGTACATTGAAATTTCTGCTTGCGTATGCTTTAGAAGCAAGAATTAAGAGGACTACATTCATTATTTCAGCTGAAAAATGCTTAGTTTATGATTTATAGTCAACATTAATGAAATGTTCCAAACAAGCGTTTTCAGCCCGAGTGGAGCACATTTTGACTGTTTTTTTAAAAACATCATTGTACATTGAAATTTCTGCTTGCGTATGCTTTAGAAGCAAGAATTAAGAGGACTACATTCATTATTTCAGCTGAAAAATGCTTAGTTTTTGATTTATAGTCAACATTAATGAAATGTCCCCAACAGCCTTTTCAGCCCGAGTGGAGCACATTTTGACTGTTTTTTTTAAAAACATCATTGTACATTGAAATATCTGCTTGCGTATGCTTTAGAAGCAAGAATTAAGAGGACTACATTCATTATTTCAGCTGAAAAATGCTTAGTTTATGATTTATAGTCAACATTAATGAAATGTCCCCAACAGCGTTTTCAGCCCGAGTGGAGCACATTTTGACTGTTTTTTTAAAAACATCATTGTACATTGAAATTTCTGCTTGCGTATGCTTTAGAAGCAAGAATTAAGAGGACTACATTCATTATTTCAGCTGAAAAATGCTTAGTTTTTGATTTATAGTCAACATTAATGAAATGTCCCCAACAGCGTTTTCAGCCCGAGTGGAGCACATTTTGACTGTTTTTTTAAAAACATCATTGTACATTGAAATTTCTGCTTGCGTATGCTTTAGAAGCAAGAATTAAGAGGACTACATTCATTTTTTCAGCTGAAAAATGCTTAGTTTATGATTTATAGTCAACATTAATGAAATGTTCCAAACAAGCGTTTTCAGCCCGAGTGGAGCACATTTTGACCGTTTTTTTAAAAACATCATTGTACATTGAAATTTCTGCTTGCGTATGCTTTAGAAGCAAGAATTAAGAGGACTACATTCATTATTTCAGCTGAAAAATGCTTAGTTTTTGATTTATAGTCAACATTAATGAAATGTCCCCAACAGCGTTTTCAGCCCGAGTGGAGCACATTTTGACTGTTTTTTTAAAAACATCATTGTACATTGAAATTTCTGCTTGCGTATGCTTTAGAAGCAAGAATTAAGAGGACTACATTCATTATTTCAGCTGAAAAATGCTTAGTTTATGATTTATAGTCAACATTAATGAAATGTCCCCAACAGCGTTTTCAGCCCGAGGGGAGCACATTTTGACTGTTTTTTTAAAAACATCATTGTACATTGAAATTTCTGCTTGCGTATGCTTTAGAAGCAAGAATTAAGAGGACTACATTCATTTTTCAGCTGAAAAATGCTTAGTTTTTGATTTATAGTCAACATTAATGAAATGTCCCCAACAGCGTTTTCAGCCCGAGTGGAGCACATTTTGACTGTTTTTTTTAAAAACATCATTGTACATTGAAATTTCTGCTTGCGTATGCTTTAGAAGCAAGAATTAAGAGGACTACATTCATTATTTCAGCTGAAAAATGCTTAGTTTTTGATTTATAGTCAACATTAATGAAATGTCCCCAACAGCGTTTTCAGCCCGAGTGGAGCACATTTTGACTGTTTTTTTAAAAACATCATTGTACATTGAAATTTCTGCTTGCGTATGCTTTAGAATTAAGAATTAAGAGGACTACATTCATTATTTCAGCTGAAAAATGCTTAGTTTTTGATTTATAGTCAACATTAATGTAATGTCCCCAACAGCGTTTTCAGCCCGAGTGGAGCACATTTTGACTGTTTTTTTAAAAACATCATTGTACATTGAAATTTCTGTTTGCGTATGCTTTAGAAGCAAGAATTAAGAGGACTACATTCATTATTTCAGCTGAAAAATGCTTAGTTTATGATTTATAGTCAACATTAATGAAATGTCCCCAACAGCGTTTTCAGCCCGAGGGGAGCACATTTTGACTGTTTTTTTAAAAACATCATTGTACATTGAAATTTCTGCTTGCGTATGCTTTAGAAGCAAGAATTAAGAGGACTACATTCATTTTTTCAGCTGAAAAATGCTTAGTTTTTGATTTATAGTCAACATTAATGAAATGTCCCCAACAGCGTTTTCAGCCCGAGTGGAGCACATTTTGACTGTTTTTTTTAAAAACATCATTGTACATTGAAATTTCTGCTTGCGTATGCTTTAGAAGCAAGAATTAAGAGGACTACATTCATTATTTCAGCTGAAAAATGCTTAGTTTATGAATTATAGTCAACATTAATGAAATGTTCCAAACAAGCGTTTTCAGCCCGAGTGGAGCACATTTTGACTGTTTTTTTAAAAACATCATTGTACATTGAAATTTCTGCTTGCGTATGCTTTAGAAGCAAGAATTAAGAGGACTACATTCATTTTTTCAGCTGAAAAATGCTTAGTTTATGATTTATAGTCAACATTAATGAAATGTTCCAAACAAGCGTTTTCAGCCCGAGTGGAGCACATTTTGACCGTTTTTTTAAAAACATCATTGTACATTGAAATTTCTGCTTGCGTATGCTTTAGAAGCAAGAATTAAGAGGACTACATTCATTATTTCAGCTGAAAAATGCTTAGTTTTTGATTTATAGTCAACATTAATGAAATGTCCCCAACAGCGTTTTCAGCCCGAGTGGAGCACATTTTGACTGTTTTTTTAAAAACATCATTGTACATTGAAATTTCTGCTTGCGTATGCTTTAGAAGCAAGAATTAAGAGGACTACATTCATTATTTCAGCTGAAAAATGCTTAGTTTATGATTTATAGTCAACATTAATGAAATGTCCCCAACAGCGTTTTCAGCCCGAGGGGAGCACATTTTGACTGTTTTTTTAAAAACATCATTGTACATTGAAATTTCTGCTTGCGTATGCTTTAGAAGCAAGAATTAAGAGGACTACATTCATTTTTCAGCTGAAAAATGCTTAGTTTTTGATTTATAGTCAACATTAATGAAATGTCCCCAACAGCGTTTTCAGCCCGAGTGGAGCACATTTTGACTGTTTTTTTTAAAAACATCATTGTACATTGAAATTTCTGCTTGCGTATGCTTTAGAAGCAAGAATTAAGAGGACTACATTCATTATTTCAGCTGAAAAATGCTTAGTTTTTGATTTATAGTCAACATTAATGAAATGTCCCCAACAGCGTTTTCAGCCCGAGTGGAGCACATTTTGACTGTTTTTTTAAAAACATCATTGTACATTGAAATTTCTGCTTGCGTATGCTTTAGAATTAAGAATTAAGAGGACTACATTCATTATTTCAGCTGAAAAATGCTTAGTTTTTGATTTATAGTCAACATTAATGTAATGTCCCCAACAGCGTTTTCAGCCCGAGTGGAGCACATTTTGACTGTTTTTTTAAAAACATCATTGTACATTGAAATTTCTGTTTGCGTATGCTTTAGAAGCAAGAATTAAGAGGACTACATTCATTATTTCAGCTGAAAAATGCTTAGTTTATGATTTATAGTCAACATTAATGAAATGTCCCCAACAGCGTTTTCAGCCCGAGGGGAGCACATTTTGACTGTTTTTTTAAAAACATCATTGTACATTGAAATTTCTGCTTGCGTATGCTTTAGAAGCAAGAATTAAGAGGACTACATTCATTTTTTCAGCTGAAAAATGCTTAGTTTTTGATTTATAGTCAACATTAATGAAATGTCCCCAACAGCGTTTTCAGCCCGAGTGGAGCACATTTTGACTGTTTTTTTTAAAAACATCATTGTACATTGAAATTTCTGCTTGCGTATGCTTTAGAAGCAAGAATTAAGAGGACTACATTCATTATTTCAGCTGAAAAATGCTTAGTTTATGAATTATAGTCAACATTAATGAAATGTTCCAAACAAGCGTTTTCAGCCCGAGTGGAGCACATTTTGACTGTTTTTTTAAAAACATCATTGTACATTGAAATTTCTGCTTGCGTATGCTTTAGAAGCAAGAATTAAGAGGACTACATTCATTTTTTCAGCTGAAAAATGCTTAGTTTATGATTTATAGTCAACATTAATGAAATGTTCCAAACAAGCGTTTTCAGCCCGAGTGGAGCACATTTTGACCGTTTTTTTAAAAACATCATTGTACATTGAAATTTCTGCTTGCGTATGCTTTAGAAGCAAGAATTAAGAGGACTACATTCATTATTTCAGCTGAAAAATGCTTAGTTTTTGATTTATAGTCAACATTAATGAAATGTCCCCAACAGCGTTTTCAGCCCGAGTGGAGCACATTTTGACTGTTTTTTTAAAAACATCATTGTACATTGAAATTTCTGCTTGCGTATGCTTTAGAAGCAAGAATTAAGAGGACTACATTCATTATTTCAGCTGAAAAATGCTTAGTTTATGATTTATAGTCAACATTAATGAAATGTCCCCAACAGCGTTTTCAGCCCGAGGGGAGCACATTTTGACTGTTTTTTTAAAAACATCATTGTACATTGAAATTTCTGCTTGCGTATGCTTTAGAAGCAAGAATTAAGAGGACTACATTCATTTTTTCGGCTGAAAAATGCTTAGTTTATGATTTATAGTCAACATTAATGAAATGTTCCAAACAAGCGTTTTCAGCCCGAGTGGAGCACATTTTGACCGTTTTTTTAAAAACATCATTGTACATTGAAATTTCTGTTTGCGTATGCTTTAGAAGCAAGAATTAAGAGGACTACATTCATTATTTCAGCTGAAAAATGCTTAGTTTATGATTTATAGTCAACATTAATGTAATGTCCCAAACAAGCGTTTTCAGCCCGAGTGGAGCACATTTTGACTGTTTTTTTAAAAACATCATTGTACATTGAAATTTCTGCTTGCGTATGCTTTAGAAGCAAGAATTAAGAGGACTACATTCATTATTTCAGCTGAAAAATGCTTAGTTTTTGATTTATAGTCAACATTAATGAAATGTTCCAAACAAGCGTTTTCAGCCCGAGTGGAGCACATTTTGACTGTTTTTTTAAAAACATCATTGTACATTGAAATTTCTGCTTGCGTATGCTTTAGAAGCAAGAATTAAGAGGACTACATTCATTATTTCAGCTGAAAAATGCTTAGTTTTTGATTTATAGTCAACATTAATGAAATGTCCCCAACAGCGTTTTCAGCCCGAGTGGAGCACATTTTGACTGTTTTTTTAAAAACATCATTGTACATTGAAATTTCTGCTTGCGTATGCTTTAGAAGCAAGAATTAAGAGGACTACATTCATTATTTCAGCTGAAAAATGCTTAGTTTATGATTTATAGTCAACATTAATGAAATGTCCCCAACAGCGTTTTCAGCCCGAGTGGAGCACATTTTGACTGTTTTTTTAAAAACATCATTGTACATTGAAATTTCTGCTTGCGTATGCTTTAGAAGCAAGAATTAAGAGGACTACATTCATTATTTCAGCTGAAAAATGCTTAGTTTTTGATTTATAGTCAACATTAATGAAATGTCCCCAACAGCGTTTTCAGCCCGAGTGGAGCACATTTTGACTGTTTTTTTAAAAACATCATTGTACATTGAAATTTCTGCTTGCGTATGCTTTAGAAGCAAGAATTAAGAGGACTACATTCATTTTTTCAGCTGAAAAATGCTTAGTTTATGATTTATAGTCAACATTAATGAAATGTTCCAAACAAGCGTTTTCAGCCCGAGTGGAGCACATTTTGACCGTTTTTTTAAAAACATCATTGTACATTGAAATTTCTGCTTGCGTATGCTTTAGAAGCAAGAATTAAGAGGACTACATTCATTATTTCAGCTGAAAAATGCTTAGTTTTTGATTTATAGTCAACATTAATGAAATGTCCCCAACAGCGTTTTCAGCCCGAGTGGAGCACATTTTGACTGTTTTTTTAAAAACATCATTGTACATTGAAATTTCTGCTTGCGTATGCTTTAGAAGCAAGAATTAAGAGGACTACATTCATTATTTCAGCTGAAAAATGCTTAGTTTATGATTTATAGTCAACATTAATGAAATGTCCCCAACAGCGTTTTCAGCCCGAGGGGAGCACATTTTGACTGTTTTTTTAAAAACATCATTGTACATTGAAATTTCTGCTTGCGTATGCTTTAGAAGCAAGAATTAAGAGGACTACATTCATTTTTTCAGCTGAAAAATGCTTAGTTTTTGATTTATAGTCAACATTAATGAAATGTCCCCAACAGCGTTTTCAGCCCGAGTGGAGCACATTTTGACTGTTTTTTTTAAAAACATCATTGTACATTGAAATTTCTGCTTGCGTATGCTTTAGAAGCAAGAATTAAGAGGACTACATTCATTATTTCAGCTGAAAAATGCTTAGTTTTTGATTTATAGTCAACATTAATGAAATGTCCCCAACAGCGTTTTCAGCCCGAGTGGAGCACATTTTGACTGTTTTTTTAAAAACATCATTGTACATTGAAATTTCTGCTTGCGTATGCTTTAGAATTAAGAATTAAGAGGACTACATTCATTATTTCAGCTGAAAAATGCTTAGTTTTTGATTTATAGTCAACATTAATGAAATGTCCCCAACAGCGTTTTCAGCCCGAGTGGAGCACATTTTGACTGTTTTTTTAAAAACATCATTGTACATTGAAATTTCTGTTTGCGTATGCTTTAGAAGCAAGAATTAAGAGGACTACATTCATTATTTCAGCTGAAAAATGCTTAGTTTATGATTTATAGTCAACATTAATGTAATGTCCCAAACAAGCGTTTTCAGCCCGAGTGGAGCACATTTTGACTGTTTTTTTAAAAACATCATTGTACATTGAAATTTCTGCTTGCGTATGCTTTAGAAGCAAGAATTAAGAGGACTACATTCATTATTTCAGCTGAAAAATGCTTAGTTTATGATTTATAGTCAACATTAATGAAATGTTCCAAACAAGCGTTTTCAGCCCGAGTGGAGCACATTTTGACTGTTTTTTTAAAAACATCATTGTACATTGAAATTTCTGCTTGCGTATGCTTTAGAAGCAAGAATTAAGAGGACTACATTCATTATTTCAGCTGAAAAATGCTTAGTTTTTGATTTATAGTCAACATTAATGAAATGTCCCCAACAGCCTTTTCAGCCCGAGTGGAGCACATTTTGACTGTTTTTTTTAAAAACATCATTGTACATTGAAATATCTGCTTGCGTATGCTTTAGAAGCAAGAATTAAGAGGACTACATTCATTATTTCAGCTGAAAAATGCTTAGTTTATGATTTATAGTCAACATTAATGAAATGTCCCCAACAGCGTTTTCAGCCCGAGTGGAGCACATTTTGACTGTTTTTTTAAAAACATCATTGTACATTGAAATTTCTGCTTGCGTATGCTTTAGAAGCAAGAATTAAGAGGACTACATTCATTATTTCAGCTGAAAAATGCTTAGTTTTTGATTTATAGTCAACATTAATGAAATGTCCCCAACAGCGTTTTCAGCCCGAGTGGAGCACATTTTGACTGTTTTTTTAAAAACATCATTGTACATTGAAATTTCTGCTTGCGTATGCTTTAGAAGCAAGAATTAAGAGGACTACATTCATTTTTTCAGCTGAAAAATGCTTAGTTTATGATTTATAGTCAACATTAATGAAATGTTCCAAACAAGCGTTTTCAGCCCGAGTGGAGCACATTTTGACCGTTTTTTTAAAAACATCATTGTACATTGAAATTTCTGCTTGCGTATGCTTTAGAAGCAAGAATTAAGAGGACTACATTCATTATTTCAGCTGAAAAATGCTTAGTTTTTGATTTATAGTCAACATTAATGAAATGTCCCCAACAGCGTTTTCAGCCCGAGTGGAGCACATTTTGACTGTTTTTTTAAAAACATCATTGTACATTGAAATTTCTGCTTGCGTATGCTTTAGAAGCAAGAATTAAGAGGACTACATTCATTATTTCAGCTGAAAAATGCTTAGTTTATGATTTATAGTCAACATTAATGAAATGTCCCCAACAGCGTTTTCAGCCCGAGGGGAGCACATTTTGACTGTTTTTTTAAAAACATCATTGTACATTGAAATTTCTGCTTGCGTATGCTTTAGAAGCAAGAATTAAGAGGACTACATTCATTTTTCAGCTGAAAAATGCTTAGTTTTTGATTTATAGTCAACATTAATGAAATGTCCCCAACAGCGTTTTCAGCCCGAGTGGAGCACATTTTGACTGTTTTTTTTAAAAACATCATTGTACATTGAAATTTCTGCTTGCGTATGCTTTAGAAGCAAGAATTAAGAGGACTACATTCATTATTTCAGCTGAAAAATGCTTAGTTTTTGATTTATAGTCAACATTAATGAAATGTCCCCAACAGCGTTTTCAGCCCGAGTGGAGCACATTTTGACTGTTTTTTTAAAAACATCATTGTACATTGAAATTTCTGCTTGCGTATGCTTTAGAATTAAGAATTAAGAGGACTACATTCATTATTTCAGCTGAAAAATGCTTAGTTTTTGATTTATAGTCAACATTAATGTAATGTCCCCAACAGCGTTTTCAGCCCGAGTGGAGCACATTTTGACTGTTTTTTTAAAAACATCATTGTACATTGAAATTTCTGTTTGCGTATGCTTTAGAAGCAAGAATTAAGAGGACTACATTCATTATTTCAGCTGAAAAATGCTTAGTTTATGATTTATAGTCAACATTAATGTAATGTCCCAAACAAGCGTTTTCAGCCCGAGTGGAGCACATTTTGACTGTTTTTTTAAAAACATCATTGTACATTGAAATTTCTGCTTGCGTATGCTTTAGAAGCAAGAATTAAGAGGACTACATTCATTATTTCAGCTGAAAAATGCTTAGTTTATGATTTATAGTCAACATTAATGAAATGTCCCCAACAGCGTTTTCAGCCCGAGGGGAGCACATTTTGACTGTTTTTTTAAAAACATCATTGTACATTGAAATTTCTGCTTGCGTATGCTTTAGAAGCAAGAATTAAGAGGACTACATTCATTTTTTCAGCTGAAAAATGCTTAGTTTTTGATTTATAGTCAACATTAATGAAATGTCCCCAACAGCGTTTTCAGCCCGAGTGGAGCACATTTTGACTGTTTTTTTTAAAAACATCATTGTACATTGAAATTTCTGCTTGCGTATGCTTTAGAAGCAAGAATTAAGAGGACTACATTCATTATTTCAGCTGAAAAATGCTTAGTTTATGAATTATAGTCAACATTAATGAAATGTTCCAAACAAGCGTTTTCAGCCCGAGTGGAGCACATTTTGACTGTTTTTTTAAAAACATCATTGTACATTGAAATTTCTGCTTGCATATGCTTTAGAAGCAAGAATTAAGAGGACTACATTCATTATTTCAGCTGAAAAATGCTTAGTTTATGATTTATAGTCAACATTAATGAAATGTTCCAAACAAGCGTTTTCAGCCCGAGTGGAGCACATTTTGACTGTTTTTTTAAAAACATCATTGTACATTGAAATTTCTGCTTGCGTATGCTTTAGAAGCAAGAATTAAGAGGACTACATTCATTATTTCAGCTGAAAAATGCTTAGTTTTTGATTTATAGTCAACATTAATGAAATGTCCCCAACAGCGTTTTCAGCCCGAGTGGAGCACATTTTGACTGTTTTTTTTAAAAACATCATTGTACATTGAAATATCTGCTTGCGTATGCTTTAGAAGCAAGAATTAAGAGGACTACATTCATTATTTCAGCTGAAAAATGCTTAGTTTATGATTTATAGTCAACATTAATGAAATGTCCCCAACAGCGTTTTCAGCCCGAGTGGAGCACATTTTGACTGTTTTTTTAAAAACATCATTGTACATTGAAATTTCTGCTTGCGTATGCTTTAGAAGCAAGAATTAAGAGGACTACATTCATTATTTCAGCTGAAAAATGCTTAGTTTATGATTTATAGTCAACATTAATGAAATGTCCCCAACAGCGTTTTCAGCCCGAGGGGAGCACATTTTGACTGTTTTTTTAAAAACATCATTGTACATTGAAATTTCTGCTTGCGTATGCTTTAGAAGCAAGAATTAAGAGGACTACATTCATTTTTTCAGCTGAAAAATGCTTAGTTTTTGATTTATAGTCAACATTAATGAAATGTCCCCAACAGCGTTTTCAGCCCGAGTGGAGCACATTTTGACTGTTTTTTTTAAAAACATCATTGTACATTGAAATTTCTGCTTGCGTATGCTTTAGAAGCAAGAATTAAGAGGACTACATTCATTATTTCAGCTGAAAAATGCTTAGTTTATGAATTATAGTCAACATTAATGAAATGTTCCAAACAAGCGTTTTCAGCCCGAGTGGAGCACATTTTGACTGTTTTTTTAAAAACATCATTGTACATTGAAATTTCTGCTTGCATATGCTTTAGAAGCAAGAATTAAGAGGACTACATTCATTATTTCAGCTGAAAAATGCTTAGTTTATGATTTATAGTCAACATTAATGAAGTGTTCCAAACAAGCGTTTTCAGCCCGAGTGGAGCACATTTTGACCGTTTTTTTAAAAACATCATTGTACATTGAAATTTCTGTTTGCGTATGCTTTAGAAGCAAGAATTAAGAGGACTACATTCATTATTTCAGCTGAAAAATGCTTAGTTTATGATTTATAGTCAACATTAATGTAATGTCCCAAACAAGCGTTTTCAGCCCGAGTGGAGCACATTTTGACTGTTTTTTTAAAAACATCATTGTACATTGAAATTTCTGCTTGCGTATGCTTTAGAAGCAAGAATTAAGAGGACTACATTCATTATTTCAGCTGAAAAATGCTTAGTTTTTGATTTATAGTCAACATTAATGAAATGTCCCCAACAGCGTTTTCAGCCCGAGTGGAGCACATTTTGACTGTTTTTTTAAAAACATCATTGTACATTGAAATTTCTGCTTGCGTATGCTTTAGAAGCAAGAATTAAGAGGACTACATTCATTATTTCAGCTGAAAAATGCTTAGTTTTTGATTTATAGTCAACATTAATGAAATGTCCCCAACAGCGTTTTCAGCCCGAGTGGAGCACATTTTGACTGTTTTTTTAAAAACATCATTGTACATTGAAATTTCTGCTTGCGTATGCTTTAGAAGCAAGAATTAAGAGGACTACATTCATTATTTCAGCTGAAAAATGCTTAGTTTATGATTTATAGTCAACATTAATGAAATGTCCCCAACAGCGTTTTCAGCCCGAGTGGAGCACATTTTGACTGTTTTTTTAAAAACATCATTGTACATTGAAATTTCTGCTTGCGTATGCTTTAGAAGCAAGAATTAAGAGGACTACATTCATTATTTCAGCTGAAAAATGCTTAGTTTTTGATTTATAGTCAACATTAATGAAATGTCCCCAACAGCGTTTTCAGCCCGAGTGGAGCACATTTTGACTGTTTTTTTAAAAACATCATTGTACATTGAAATTTCTGCTTGCGTATGCTTTAGAAGCAAGAATTAAGAGGACTACATTCATTTTTTCAGCTGAAAAATGCTTAGTTTATGATTTATAGTCAACATTAATGAAATGTTCCAAACAAGCGTTTTCAGCCCGAGTGGAGCACATTTTGACCGTTTTTTTAAAAACATCATTGTACATTGAAATTTCTGCTTGCGTATGCTTTAGAAGCAAGAATTAAGAGGACTACATTCATTATTTCAGCTGAAAAATGCTTAGTTTTTGATTTATAGTCAACATTAATGAAATGTCCCCAACAGCGTTTTCAGCCCGAGTGGAGCACATTTTGACTGTTTTTTTAAAAACATCATTGTACATTGAAATTTCTGCTTGCGTATGCTTTAGAAGCAAGAATTAAGAGGACTACATTCATTATTTCAGCTGAAAAATGCTTAGTTTATGATTTATAGTCAACATTAATGAAATGTCCCCAACAGCGTTTTCAGCCCGAGGGGAGCACATTTTGACTGTTTTTTTAAAAACATCATTGTACATTGAAATTTCTGCTTGCGTATGCTTTAGAAGCAAGAATTAAGAGGACTACATTCATTTTTTCAGCTGAAAAATGCTTAGTTTTTGATTTATAGTCAACATTAATGAAATGTCCCCAACAGCGTTTTCAGCCCGAGTGGAGCACATTTTGACTGTTTTTTTTAAAAACATCATTGTACATTGAAATTTCTGCTTGCGTATGCTTTAGAAGCAAGAATTAAGAGGACTACATTCATTATTTCAGCTGAAAAATGCTTAGTTTTTGATTTATAGTCAACATTAATGAAATGTCCCCAACAGCGTTTTCAGCCCGAGTGGAGCACATTTTGACTGTTTTTTTAAAAACATCATTGTACATTGAAATTTCTGCTTGCGTATGCTTTAGAATTAAGAATTAAGAGGACTACATTCATTATTTCAGCTGAAAAATGCTTAGTTTTTGATTTATAGTCAACATTAATGAAATGTCCCCAACAGCGTTTTCAGCCCGAGTGGAGCACATTTTGACTGTTTTTTTAAAAACATCATTGTACATTGAAATTTCTGTTTGCGTATGCTTTAGAAGCAAGAATTAAGAGGACTACATTCATTATTTCAGCTGAAAAATGCTTAGTTTATGATTTATAGTCAACATTAATGTAATGTCCCAAACAAGCGTTTTCAGCCCGAGTGGAGCACATTTTGACTGTTTTTTTAAAAACATCATTGTACATTGAAATTTCTGCTTGCGTATGCTTTAGAAGCAAGAATTAAGAGGACTACATTCATTATTTCAGCTGAAAAATGCTTAGTTTATGATTTATAGTCAACATTAATGAAATGTTCCAAACAAGCGTTTTCAGCCCGAGTGGAGCACATTTTGACTGTTTTTTTAAAAACATCATTGTACATTGAAATTTCTGCTTGCGTATGCTTTAGAAGCAAGAATTAAGAGGACTACATTCATTATTTCAGCTGAAAAATGCTTAGTTTTTGATTTATAGTCAACATTAATGAAATGTCCCCAACAGCCTTTTCAGCCCGAGTGGAGCACATTTTGACTGTTTTTTTTAAAAACATCATTGTACATTGAAATATCTGCTTGCGTATGCTTTAGAAGCAAGAATTAAGAGGACTACATTCATTATTTCAGCTGAAAAATGCTTAGTTTATGATTTATAGTCAACATTAATGAAATGTCCCCAACAGCGTTTTCAGCCCGAGTGGAGCACATTTTGACTGTTTTTTTAAAAACATCATTGTACATTGAAATTTCTGCTTGCGTATGCTTTAGAAGCAAGAATTAAGAGGACTACATTCATTATTTCAGCTGAAAAATGCTTAGTTTTTGATTTATAGTCAACATTAATGAAATGTCCCCAACAGCGTTTTCAGCCCGAGTGGAGCACATTTTGACTGTTTTTTTAAAAACATCATTGTACATTGAAATTTCTGCTTGCGTATGCTTTAGAAGCAAGAATTAAGAGGACTACATTCATTTTTTCAGCTGAAAAATGCTTAGTTTATGATTTATAGTCAACATTAATGAAATGTTCCAAACAAGCGTTTTCAGCCCGAGTGGAGCACATTTTGACCGTTTTTTTAAAAACATCATTGTACATTGAAATTTCTGCTTGCGTATGCTTTAGAAGCAAGAATTAAGAGGACTACATTCATTATTTCAGCTGAAAAATGCTTAGTTTTTGATTTATAGTCAACATTAATGAAATGTCCCCAACAGCGTTTTCAGCCCGAGTGGAGCACATTTTGACTGTTTTTTTAAAAACATCATTGTACATTGAAATTTCTGCTTGCGTATGCTTTAGAAGCAAGAATTAAGAGGACTACATTCATTATTTCAGCTGAAAAATGCTTAGTTTATGATTTATAGTCAACATTAATGAAATGTCCCCAACAGCGTTTTCAGCCCGAGGGGAGCACATTTTGACTGTTTTTTTAAAAACATCATTGTACATTGAAATTTCTGCTTGCGTATGCTTTAGAAGCAAGAATTAAGAGGACTACATTCATTTTTCAGCTGAAAAATGCTTAGTTTTTGATTTATAGTCAACATTAATGAAATGTCCCCAACAGCGTTTTCAGCCCGAGTGGAGCACATTTTGACTGTTTTTTTTAAAAACATCATTGTACATTGAAATTTCTGCTTGCGTATGCTTTAGAAGCAAGAATTAAGAGGACTACATTCATTATTTCAGCTGAAAAATGCTTAGTTTATGAATTATAGTCAACATTAATGAAATGTTCCAAACAAGCGTTTTCAGGCCGAGTGGAGCACATTTTGACCGTTTTTTTAAAAACATCATTGTACATTGAAATTTCTGCTTGCGTATGCTTTAGAAGCAAGAATTAAGAGGACTACATTCATTATTTCTGCTGAAAAATGCTTAGTTTTTGATTTATAGTCAACATTAATGAAATGTCCCCAACAGCGTTTTCAGCCCGAGTGGAGCACATTTTGACTGTTTTTTTAAAAACATCATTGTACATTGAAATTTCTGCTTGCGTATGCTTTAGAAGCAAGAATTAAGAGGACTACATTCATTATTTCAGCTGAAAAATGCTTAGTTTTTGATTTATAGTCAACATTAATGAAATGTCCCCAACAGCGTTTTCAGCCCGAGTGGAGCACATTTTGACTGTTTTTTTAAAAACATCATTGTACATTGAAATTTCTGCTTGCGTATGCTTTAGAAGCAAGAATTAAGAGGACTACATTCATTTTTTCAGCTGAAAAATGCTTAGTTTATGATTTATAGTCAACATTAATGAAATGTCCCCAACAGCGTTTTCAGCCCGAGTGGAGCACATTTTGACTGTTTTTTTAAAAACATCATTGTACATTGAAATTTCTGCTTGCGTATGCTTTAGAAGCAAGAATTAAGAGGACTACATTCATTATTTCAGCTGAAAAATGCTTAGTTTATGAATTATAGTCAACATTAATGAAATGTTCCAAACAAGCGTTTTCAGCCCGAGTGGAGCACATTTTGACTGTTTTTTTAAAAACATCATTGTACATTGAAATTTCTGCTTGCATATGCTTTAGAAGCAAGAATTAAGAGGACTACATTCATTATTTCAGCTGAAAAATGCTTAGTTTATGATTTATAGTCAACATTAATGAAATGTTCCAAACAAGCGTTTTCAGCCCGAGTGGAGCACATTTTGACCGTTTTTTTAAAAACATCATTGTACATTGAAATTTCTGTTTGCGTATGCTTTAGAAGCAAGAATTAAGAGGACTACATTCATTATTTCAGCTGAAAAATGCTTAGTTTATGATTTATAGTCAACATTAATGTAATGTCCCAAACAAGCGTTTTCAGCCCGAGTGGAGCACATTTTGACTGTTTTTTTAAAAACATCATTGTACATTGAAATTTCTGCTTGTGTATGCTTTAGAAGCAAGAATTAAGAGGACTACATTCATTATTTCAGCTGAAAAATGCTTAGTTTATGATTTATAGTCAACATTAATGAAATGTTCCAAACAAGCGTTTTCAGCCCGAGTGGAGCACATTTTGACTGTTTTTTTAAAAACATCATTGTACATTGAAATTTCTGCTTGCGTATGCTTTAGAAGCAAGAATTAAGAGGACTACATTCATTATTTCAGCTGAAAAATGCTTAGTTTTTGATTTATAGTCAACATTAATGAAATGTCCCCAACAGCGTTTTCAGCCCGAGTGGAGCACATTTTGACTGTTTTTTTTAAAAACATCATTGTACATTGAAATATCTGCTTGCGTATGCTTTAGAAGCAAGAATTAAGAGGACTACATTCATTATTTCAGCTGAAAAATGCTTAGTTTATGATTTATAGTCAACATTAATGAAATGTCCCCAACAGCGTTTTCAGCCCGAGTGGAGCACATTTTGACTGTTTTTTTAAAAACATCATTGTACATTGAAATTTCTGCTTGCGTATGCTTTAGAAGCAAGAATTAAGAGGACTACATTCATTATTTCAGCTGAAAAATGCTTAGTTTATGATTTATAGTCAACATTAATGAAATGTCCCCAACAGCGTTTTCAGCCCGAGGGGAGCACATTTTGACTGTTTTTTAAAAAACATCATTGTACATTGAAATTTCTGCTTGCGTATGCTTTAGAAGCAAGAATTAAGAGGACTACATTCATTTTTTCAGCTGAAAAATGCTTAGTTTTTGATTTATAGTCAACATTAATGAAATGTCCCCAACAGCGTTTTCAGCCCGAGTGGAGCACATTTTGACTGTTTTTTTTAAAAACATCATTGTACATTGAAATTTCTGCTTGCGTATGCTTTAGAAGCAAGAATTAAGAGGACTACATTCATTATTTCAGCTGAAAAATGCTTAGTTTATGATTTATAGTCAACATTAATGAAATGTTCCAAACAAGCGTTTTCAGCCCGAGTGGAGCACATTTTGACCGTTTTTTTAAAAACATCATTGTACATTGAAATTTCTGTTTGCGTATGCTTTAGAAGCAAGAATTAAGAGGACTACATTCATTATTTCAGCTGAAAAATGCTTAGTTTATGATTTATAGTCAACATTAATGTAATGTCCCAAACAAGCGTTTTCAGCCCGAGTGGAGCACATTTTGACTGTTTTTTTAAAAACATCATTGTACATTGAAATTTCTGCTTGCGTATGCTTTAGAAGCAAGAATTAAGAAGACTACATTCATTATTTCAGCTGAGAAATGCTTAGTTTTTGATTTATAGTCAACATTAATGAAATGTCCCCAACAGCGTTTTCAGCCCGAGTGGAGCACATTTTGACTGTTTTTTTAAAAACATCATTGTACATTGAAATTTCTGCTTGCGTATGCTTTAGAAGCAAGAATTAAGAGGACTACATTCATTATTTCAGCTGAAAAATGCTTAGTTTATGATTTATAGTCAACATTAATGAAATGTCCCCAACAGCGTTTTCAGCCCGAGTGGAGCACATTTTGACTGTTTTTTTAAAAACATCATTGTACATTGAAATTTCTGCTTGCGTATGCTTTAGAAGCAAGAATTAAGAGGACTACATTCATTATTTCAGCTGAAAAATGCTTAATTTATGATTTATAGTCAACATTAATGAAATGTCCCCAACAGCGTTTTCAGCCCGAGGGGAGCACATTTTGACTGTTTTTTTAAAAACATCATTGTACATTGAAATTTCTGCTTGCGTATGCTTTAGAAGCAAGAATTAAGAGGACTACATTCATTTTTTCAGCTGAAAAATGCTTAGTTTTTGATTTATAGTCAACATTAATGAAATGTCCCCAACAGCGTTTTCAGCCCGAGTGGAGCACATTTTGACTGTTTTTTTTAAAAACATCATTGTACATTGAAATTTCTGCTTGCGTATGCTTTAGAAGCAAGAATTAAGAGGACTACATTCATTATTTCAGCTGAAAAATGCTTAGTTTATGAATTATAGTCAACATTAATGAAATGTTCCAAACAAGCGTTTTCAGCCCGAGTGGAGCACATTTTGACTGTTTTTTTAAAAACATCATTGTACATTGAAATTTCTGCTTGCATATGCTTTAGAAGCAAGAATTAAGAGGACTACATTCATTATTTCAGCTGAAAAATGCTTAGTTTATGATTTATAGTCAACATTAATGAAGTGTTCCAAACAAGCGTTTTCAGCCCGAGTGGAGCACATTTTGACTGTTTTTTTAAAAACATCATTGTACATTGAAATATCTGCTTGCGTATGCTTTAGAAGCAAGAATTAAGAGGACTACATTCATTATTTCAGCTGAAAAATGCTTAGTTTATGATTTATAGTCAACATTAATGAAATGTCCCCAACAGCGTTTTCAGCCCGAGTGGAGCACATTTTGACTGTTTTTTTAAAAACATCATTGTACATTGAAATTTCTGCTTGCGTATGCTTTAGAAGCAAGAATTAAGAGGACTACATTCATTATTTCAGCTGAAAAATGCTTAGTTTATGATTTATAGTCAACATTAATGAAATGTTCCAAACAAGCGTTTTCAGCCCGAGTGGAGCACATTTTGACTGTTTTTTTAAAAACATCATTGTACATTGAAATTTCTGCTTGCGTATGCTTTAGAAGCAAGAATTAAGAGGACTACATTCATTATTTCAGCTGAAAAATGCTTAGTTTTTGATTTATAGTCAACATTAATGAAATGTCCCCAACAGCCTTTTCAGCCCGAGTGGAGCACATTTTGACTGTTTTTTTTAAAAACATCATTGTACATTGAAATATCTGCTTGCGTATGCTTTAGAAGCAAGAATTAAGAGGACTACATTCATTATTTCAGCTGAAAAATGCTTAGTTTATGATTTATAGTCAACATTAATGAAATGTCCCCAACAGCGTTTTCAGCCCGAGTGGAGCACATTTTGACTGTTTTTTTAAAAACATCATTGTACATTGAAATTTCTGCTTGCGTATGCTTTAGAAGCAAGAATTAAGAGGACTACATTCATTATTTCAGCTGAAAAATGCTTAGTTTTTGATTTATAGTCAACATTAATGAAATGTCCCCAACAGCGTTTTCAGCCCGAGTGGAGCACATTTTGACTGTTTTTTTAAAAACATCATTGTACATTGAAATTTCTGCTTGCGTATGCTTTAGAAGCAAGAATTAAGAGGACTACATTCATTATTTCAGCTGAAAAATGCTTAGTTTATGATTTATAGTCAACATTAATGAAATGTTCCAAACAAGCGTTTTCAGCCCGAGTGGAGCACATTTTGACCGTTTTTTTAAAAACATCATTGTACATTGAAATTTCTGTTTGCGTATGCTTTAGAAGCAAGAATTAAGAGGACTACATTCATTATTTCAGCTGAAAAATGCTTAGTTTATGATTTATAGTCAACATTAATGTAATGTCCCAAACAAGCGTTTTCAGCCCGAGTGGAGCACATTTTGACTGTTTTTTTAAAAACATCATTGTACATTGAAATTTCTGCTTGCGTATGCTTTAGAAGCAAGAATTAAGAGGACTACATTCATTTTTTCAGCTGAAAAATGCTTAGTTTTTGATTTATAGTCAACATTAATGAAATGTCCCCAACAGCGTTTTCAGCCCGAGTGGAGCACATTTTGACTGTTTTTTTAAAAACATCATTGTACATTGAAATTTCTGCTTGCGTATGCTTTAGAAGCAAGAATTAAGAGGACTACATTCATTATTTCAGCTGAAAAATGCTTAGTTTATGAATTATAGTCAACATTAATGAAATGTTCCAAACAAGCGTTTTCAGCCCGAGTGGAGCACATTTTGACTGTTTTTTTAAAAACATCATTGTACATTGAAATTTCTGCTTGCATATGCTTTAGAAGCAAGAATTAAGAGGACTACATTCATTATTTCAGCTGAAAAATGCTTAGTTTATGATTTATAGTCAACATTAATGAAGTGTTCCAAACAAGCGTTTTCAGCCCGAGTGGAGCACATTTTGACCGTTTTTTTAAAAACATCATTGTACATTGAAATTTCTGTTTGCGTATGCTTTAGAAGCAAGAATTAAGAGGACTACATTCATTATTTCAGCTGAAAAATGCTTAGTTTATGATTTATAGTCAACATTAATGTAATGTCCCAAACAAGCGTTTTCAGCCCGAGTGGAACACATTTTGACTGTTTTTTTAAAAACATCATTGTACATTGAAATTTCTGCTTGCGTATGCTTTAGAAGCAAGAATTAAGAGGACTACATTCATTATTTCAGCTGAAAAATGCTTAGTTTTTGATTTATAGTCAACATTAATGAAATGTCCCCAACAGCGTTTTCAGCCCGAGTGGAGCACATTTTGACTGTTTTTTTAAAAACATCATTGTACATTGAAATTTCTGCTTGCGTATGCTTTAGAAGCAAGAATTAAGAGGACTACATTCATTATTTCAGCTGAAAAATGCTTAGTTTTTGATTTATAGTCAACATTAATGAAATGTCCCCAACAGCGTTTTCAGCCCGAGTGGAGCATATTTTGACTGTTTTTTTAAAAACATCATTGTACATTGAAATTTCTGCTTGCGTATGCTTTAGAAGCAAGAATTAAGAGGACTACATTCATTATTTCAGCTGAAAAATGCTTAGTTTATGATTTATAGTCAACATTAATGAAATGTTCCAAACAAGCGTTTTCAGCCCGAGTGGAGCACATTTTGACCGTTTTTTTAAAAACATCATTGTACATTGAAATTTCTGTTTGCGTATGCTTTAGAAGCAAGAATTAAGAGGACTACATTCATTATTTCAGCTGAAAAATGCTTAGTTTATGATTTATAGTCAACATTAATGTAATGTCCCAAACAAGCGTTTTCAGCCCGAGTGGAGCACATTTTGACTGTTTTTTTAAAAACATCATTGTACATTGAAATTTCTGCTTGCGTATGCTTTAGAAGCAAGAATTAAGAGGACTACATTCATTTTTTCAGCTGAAAAATGCTTAGTTTTTGATTTATAGTCAACATTAATGAAATGTCCCCAACAGCGTTTTCAGCCCGAGTGGAGCACATTTTGACTGTTTTTTTAAAAACATCATTGTACATTGAAATTTCTGCTTGCGTATGCTTTAGAAGCAAGAATTAAGAGGACTACATTCATTATTTCAGCTGAAAAATGCTTAGTTTATGAATTATAGTCAACATTAATGAAATGTTCCAAACAAGCGTTTTCAGCCCGAGTGGAGCACATTTTGACTGTTTTTTTAAAAACATCATTGTACATTGAAATTTCTGCTTGCATATGCTTTAGAAGCAAGAATTAAGAGGACTACATTCATTATTTCAGCTGAAAAATGCTTAGTTTATGATTTATAGTCAACATTAATGAAGTGTTCCAAACAAGCGTTTTCAGCCCGAGTGGAGCACATTTTGACCGTTTTTTTAAAAACATCATTGTACATTGAAATTTATGTTTGCGTATGCTTTAGAAGCAAGAATTAAGAGGACTACATTCATTATTTCAGCTGAAAAATGCTTAGTTTATGATTTATAGTCAACATTAATGTAATGTCCCAAACAAGCGTTTTCAGCCCGAGTGGAACACATTTTGACTGTTTTTTTAAAAACATCATTGTACATTGAAATTTCTGCTTGCGTATGCTTTAGAAGCAAGAATTAAGAGGACTACATTCATTATTTCAGCTGAAAAATGCTTAGTTTTTGATTTATAGTCAACATTAATGAAATGTCCCCAACAGCGTTTTCAGCCCGAGTGGAGCACATTTTGACTGTTTTTTTTAAAAACATCATTGTACATTGAAATATCTGCTTGCGTATGCTTTAGAAGCAAGAATTAAGAGGACTACATTCATTATTTCAGCTGAAAAATGCTTAGTTTATGATTTATAGTCAACATTAATGAAATGTCCCCAACAGCGTTTTCAGCCCGAGTGGAGCACATTTTGACTGTTTTTTTAAAAACATCATTGTACATTGAAATTTCTGCTTGCGTATGCTTTAGAAGCAAGAATTAAGAGGACTACATTCATTATTTCAGCTGAAAAATGCTTAGTTTATGATTTATAGTCAACATTAATGAAATGTCCCCAACAGCGTTTTCAGCCCGAGGGGAGCACATTTTGACTGTTTTTTTAAAAACATCATTGTACATTGAAATTTCTGCTTGCGTATGCTTTAGAAGCAAGAATTAAGAGGACTACATTCATTTTTTCAGCTGAAAAATGCTTAGTTTTTGATTTATAGTCAACATTAATGAAATGTCCCCAACAGCGTTTTCAGCCCGAGTGGAGCACATTTTGACTGTTTTTTTTAAAAACATCATTGTACATTGAAATTTCTGCTTGCGTATGCTTTAGAAGCAAGAATTAAGAGGACTACATTCATTATTTCAGCTGAAAAATGCTTAGTTTATGATTTATAGTCAACATTAATGAAATGTTCCAAACAAGCGTTTTCAGCCCGAGTGGAGCACATTTTGACCGTTTTTTTAAAAACATCATTGTACATTGAAATTTCTGTTTGCGTATGCTTTAGAAGCAAGAATTAAGAGGACTACATTCATTATTTCAGCTGAAAAATGCTTAGTTTATGATTTATAGTCAACATTAATGTAATGTCCCAAACAAGCGTTTTCAGCCCGAGTGGAGCACATTTTGACTGTTTTTTTAAAAACATCATTGTACATTGAAATTTCTGCTTGCGTATGCTTTAGAAGCAAGAATTAAGAAGACTACATTCATTATTTCAGCTGAAAAATGCTTAGTTTTTGATTTATAGTCAACATTAATGAAATGTCCCCAACAGCGTTTTCAGCCCGAGTGGAGCACATTTTGACTGTTTTTTTAAAAACATCATTGTACATTGAAATTTCTGCTTGCGTATGCTTTAGAAGCAAGAATTAAGAGGACTACATTCATTATTTCAGCTGAAAAATGCTTAGTTTTTGATTTATAGTCAACATTAATGAAATGTCCCCAACAGCGTTTTCAGCCCGAGTGGAGCACATTTTGACTGTTTTTTTAAAAACATCATTGTACATTGAAATTTCTGCTTGCGTATGCTTTAGAAGCAAGAATTAAGAGGACTACATTCATTATTTCAGCTGAAAAATGCTTAGTTTATGATTTATAGTCAACATTAATGAAATGTCCCCAACAGCGTTTTCAGCCCGAGTGGAGCACATTTTGACTGTTTTTTTAAAAACATCATTGTACATTGAAATTTCTGCTTGCGTATGCTTTAGAAGCAAGAATTAAGAGGACTACATTCATTTTTTCAGCTGAAAAATGCTTAGTTTTTGATTTATAGTCAACATTAATGAAATGTCCCCAACAGCGTTTTCAGCCCGAGTGGAGCACATTTTGACTGTTTTTTTTAAAAACATCATTGTACATTGAAATTTCTGCTTGCGTATGCTTTAGAAGCAAGAATTAAGAGGACTACATTCATTATTTCAGCTGAAAAATGCTTAGTTTATGAATTATAGTCAACATTAATGAAATGTTCCAAACAAGCGTTTTCAGCCCGAGTGGAGCACATTTTGACTGTTTTTTTAAAAACATCATTGTACATTGAAATTTCTGCTTGCATATGCTTTAGAAGCAAGAATTAAGAGGACTACATTCATTATTTCAGCTGAAAAATGCTTAGTTTTTGATTTATAGTCAACATTAATGAAATGTCCCCAACAGCCTTTTCAGCCCGAGTGGAGCACATTTTGACTGTTTTTTTTAAAAACATCATTGTACATTGAAATATCTGCTTGCGTATGCTTTAGAAGCAAGAATTAAGAGGACTACATTCATTATTTCAGCTGAAAAATGCTTAGTTTATGATTTATAGTCAACATTAATGAAATGTCCCCAACAGCGTTTTCAGCCCGAGTGGAGCACATTTTGACTGTTTTTTTAAAAACATCATTGTACATTGAAATTTCTGCTTGCGTATGCTTTAGAAGCAAGAATTAAGAGGACTACATTCATTATTTCAGCTGAAAAATGCTTAGTTTTTGATTTATAGTCAACATTAATGAAATGTCCCCAACAGCGTTTTCAGCCCGAGTGGAGCACATTTTGACTGTTTTTTTAAAAACATCATTGTACATTGAAATTTCTGCTTGCGTATGCTTTAGAAGCAAGAATTAAGAGGACAACATTCATTTTTTCAGCTGAAAAATGCTTAGTTTATGATTTATAGTCAACATTAATGAAATGTCCCCAACAGCGTTTTCAGCCCGAGTGGAGCACATTTTGACTGTTTTTTTAAAAACATCATTGTACATTGAAATTTCTGCTTGCGTATGCTTTAGAAGCAAGAATTAAGAGGACTACATTCATTATTTCAGCTGAAAAATGCTTAGTTTTTGATTTATAGTCAACATTAATGAAATGTCCCCAACAGCGTTTTCAGCCCGAGTGGAGCACATTTTGACTGTTTTTTTAAAAACATCATTGTACATTGAAATTTCTGCTTGCGTATGCTTTAGAAGCAAGAATTAAGAGGACAACATTCATTTTTTCAGCTGAAAAATGCTTAGTTTATGATTTATAGTCAACATTAATGAAATGTCCCCAACAGCGTTTTCAGCCCGAGTGGAGCACATTTTGACTGTTTTTTTAAAAACATCATTGTACATTGAAATTTCTGCTTGCGTATGCTTTAGAAGCAAGAATTAAGAGGACTACATTCATTATTTCAGCTGAAAAATGCTTAGTTTATGAATTATAGTCAACATTAATGAAATGTTCCAAACAAGCGTTTTCAGCCCGAGTGGAGCACATTTTGACTGTTTTTTTAAAAACATCATTGTACATTGAAATTTCTGCTTGCATATGCTTTAGAAGCAAGAATTAAGAGGACTACATTCATTATTTCAGCTGAAAAATGCTTAGTTTATGATTTATAGTCAACATTAATGAAATGTTCCAAACAAGCGTTTTCAGCCCGAGTGGAGCACATTTTGACCGTTTTTTTAAAAACATCATTGTACATTGAAATTTCTGTTTGCGTATGCTTTAGAAGCAAGAATTAAGAGGACTACATTCATTATTTCAGCTGAAAAATGCTTAGTTTATGATTTATAGTCAACATTAATGTAATGTCCCAAACAAGCGTTTTCAGCCCGAGTGGAGCACATTTTGACTGTTTTTTTAAAAACATCATTGTACATTGAAATTTCTGCTTGTGTATGCTTTAGAAGCAAGAATTAAGAGGACTACATTCATTATTTCAGCTGAAAAATGCTTAGTTTATGATTTATAGTCAACATTAATGAAATGTTCCAAACAAGCGTTTTCAGCCCGAGTGGAGCACATTTTGACTGTTTTTTTAAAAACATCATTGTACATTGAAATTTCTGCTTGCGTATGCTTTAGAAGCAAGAATTAAGAGGACTACATTCATTATTTCAGCTGAAAAATGCTTAGTTTTTGATTTATAGTCAACATTAATGAAATGTCCCCAACAGCGTTTTCAGCCCGAGTGGAGCACATTTTGACTGTTTTTTTTAAAAACATCATTGTACATTGAAATATCTGCTTGCGTATGCTTTAGAAGCAAGAATTAAGAGGACTACATTCATTATTTCAGCTGAAAAATGCTTAGTTTATGATTTATAGTCAACATTAATGAAATGTCCCCAACAGCGTTTTCAGCCCGAGTGGAGCACATTTTGACTGTTTTTTTAAAAACATCATTGTACATTGAAATTCCTGCTTGCGTATGCTTTAGAAGCAAGAATTAAGAGGACTACATTCATTATTTCAGCTGAAAAATGCTTAGTTTATGATTTATAGTCAACATTAATGAAATGTCCCCAACAGCGTTTTCAGCCCGAGGGGAGCACATTTTGACTGTTTTTTTAAAAACATCATTGTACATTGAAATTTCTGCTTGCGTATGCTTTAGAAGCAAGAATTAAGAGGACTACATTCATTTTTTCAGCTGAAAAATGCTTAGTTTATGATTTATAGTCAACATTAATGTAATGTCCCAAACAAGCGTTTTCAGCCCGAGTGGAGCACATTTTGACTGTTTTTTTAAAAACATCATTGTACATTGAAATTTCTGCTTGTGTATGCTTTAGAAGCAAGAATTAAGAGGACTACATTCATTATTTCAGCTGAAAAATGCTTAGTTTATGATTTATAGTCAACATTAATGAAATGTTCCAAACAAGCGTTTTCAGCCCGAGTGGAGCACATTTTGACTGTTTTTTTAAAAACATCATTGTACATTGAAATTTCTGCTTGCGTATGCTTTAGAAGCAAGAATTAAGAGGACTACATTCATTATTTCAGCTGAAAAATGCTTAGTTTTTGATTTATAGTCAACATTAATGAAATGTCCCCAACAGCGTTTTCAGCCCGAGTGGAGCACATTTTGACTGTTTTTTTTAAAAACATCATTGTACATTGAAATATCTGCTTGCGTATGCTTTAGAAGCAAGAATTAAGAGGACTACATTCATTATTTCAGCTGAAAAATGCTTAGTTTATGATTTATAGTCAACATTAATGAAATGTCCCCAACAGCGTTTTCAGCCCGAGTGGAGCACATTTTGACTGTTTTTTTAAAAACATCATTGTACATTGAAATTCCTGCTTGCGTATGCTTTAGAAGCAAGAATTAAGAGGACTACATTCATTATTTCAGCTGAAAAATGCTTAGTTTATGATTTATAGTCAACATTAATGAAATGTCCCCAACAGCGTTTTCAGCCCGAGGGGAGCACATTTTGACTGTTTTTTTAAAAACATCATTGTACATTGAAATTTCTGCTTGCGTATGCTTTAGAAGCAAGAATTAAGAGGACTACATTCATTTTTTCAGCTGAAAAATGCTTAGTTTTTGATTTATAGTCAACATTAATGAAATGTCCCCAACAGCGTTTTCAGCCCGAGTGGAGCACATTTTGACTGTTTTTTTTAAAAACATCATTGTACATTGAAATTTCTGCTTGCGTATGCTTTAGAAGCAAGAATTAAGAGGACTACATTCATTATTTCAGCTGAAAAATGCTTAGTTTATGATTTATAGTCAACATTAATGAAATGTTCCAAACAAGCGTTTTCAGCCCGAGTGGAGCACATTTTGACCGTTTTTTTAAAAACATCATTGTACATTGAAATTTCTGTTTGCGTATGCTTTAGAAGCAAGAATTAAGAGGACTACATTCATTATTTCAGCTGAAAAATGCTTAGTTTATGATTTATAGTCAACATTAATGTAATGTCCCAAACAAGCGTTTTCAGCCCGAGTGGAGCACATTTTGACTGTTTTTTTAAAAACATCATTGTACATTGAAATTTCTGCTTGCGTATGCTTTAGAAGCAAGAATTAAGAAGACTACATTCATTATTTCAGCTGAAAAATGCTTAGTTTTTGATTTATAGTCAACATTAATGAAATGTCCCCAACAGCGTTTTCAGCCCGAGTGGAGCACATTTTGACTGTTTTTTTAAAAACATCATTGTACATTGAAATTTCTGCTTGCGTATGCTTTAGAAGCAAGAATTAAGAGGACTACATTCATTATTTCAGCTGAAAAATGCTTAGTTTTTGATTTATAGTCAACATTAATGAAATGTCCCCAACAGCGTTTTCAGCCCGAGTGGAGCACATTTTGACTGTTTTTTTAAAAACATCATTGTACATTGAAATTTCTGCTTGCGTATGCTTTAGAAGCAAGAATTAAGAGGACTACATTCATTATTTCAGCTGAAAAATGCTTAGTTTATGATTTATAGTCAACATTAATGAAATGTCCCCAACAGCGTTTTCAGCCCGAGTGGAGCACATTTTGACTGTTTTTTTAAAAACATCATTGTACATTGAAATTTCTGCTTGCGTATGCTTTAGAAGCAAGAATTAAGAGGACTACATTCATTATTTCAGCTGAAAAATGCTTAGTTTATGATTTATAGTCAACATTAATGAAATGTCCCCAACAGCGTTTTCAGCCCGAGGGGAGCACATTTTGACTGTTTTTTTAAAAACATCATTGTACATTGAAATTTCTGCTTGCGTATGCTTTAGAAGCAAGAATTAAGAGGACTACATTCATTTTTTCAGCTGAAAAATGCTTAGTTTTTGATTTATAGTCAACATTAATGAAATGTCCCCAACAGCGTTTTCAGCCCGAGTGGAGCACATTTTGACTGTTTTTTTTAAAAACATCATTGTACATTGAAATTTCTGCTTGCGTATGCTTTAGAAGCAAGAATTAAGAGGACTACATTCATTATTTCAGCTGAAAAATGCTTAGTTTATGAATTATAGTCAACATTAATGAAATGTTCCAAACAAGCGTTTTCAGCCCGAGTGGAGCACATTTTGACTGTTTTTTTAAAAACATCATTGTACATTGAAATTTCTGCTTGCATATGCTTTAGAAGCAAGAATTAAGAGGACTACATTCATTATTTCAGCTGAAAAATGCTTAGTTTATGATTTATAGTCAACATTAATGAAGTGTTCCAAACAAGCGTTTTCAGCCCGAGTGGAGCACATTTTGACCGTTTTTTTAAAAACATCATTGTACATTGAAATTTCTGTTTGCGTATGCTTTAGAAGCAAGAATTAAGAGGACTACATTCATTATTTCAGCTGAAAAATGCTTAGTTTATGATTTATAGTCAACATTAATGTAATGTCCCAAACAAGCGTTTTCAGCCCGAGTGGAGCACATTTTGACTGTTTTTTTAAAAACATCATTGTACATTGAAATTTCTGCTTGCGTATGCTTTAGAAGCAAGAATTAAGAGGACTACATTCATTATTTCAGCTGAAAAATGCTTAGTTTTTGATTTATAGTCAACATTAATGAAATGTCCCCAACAGCGTTTTCAGCCCGAGTGGAGCACATTTTGACTGTTTTTTTAAAAACATCATTGTACATTGAAATTTCTGCTTGCGTATGCTTTAGAAGCAAGAATTAAGAGGACTACATTCATTATTTCAGCTGAAAAATGCTTAGTTTTTGATTTATAGTCAACATTAATGAAATGTCCCCAACAGCGTTTTCAGCCCGAGTGGAGCATATTTTGACTGTTTTTTTAAAAACATCATTGTACATTGAAATTTCTGCTTGCGTATGCTTTAGAAGCAAGAATTAAGAGGACTACATTCATTATTTCAGCTGAAAAATGCTTAGTTTATGATTTATAGTCAACATTAATGAAATGTCCCCAACAGCGTTTTCAGCCCGAGTGGAGCACATTTTGACTGTTTTTTTAAAAACATCATTGTACATTGAAATTTCTGCTTGCGTATGCTTTAGAAGCAAGAATTAAGAGGACTACATTCATTTTTTCAGCTGAAAAATGCTTAGTTTTTGATTTATAGTCAACATTAATGAAATGTTCCAAACAAGCGTTTTCAGCCCGAGTGGAGCACATTTTGACTGTTTTTTTAAAAACATCATTGTACATTGAAATTTCTGCTTGCATATGCTTTAGAAGCAAGAATTAAGAGGACTACATTCATTATTTCAGCTGAAAAATGCTTAGTTTATGATTTATAGTCAACATTAATGAAGTGTTCCAAACAAGCGTTTTCAGCCCGAGTGGAGCACATTTTGACTGTTTTTTTAAAAACATCATTGTACATTGAAATATCTGCTTGCGTATGCTTTAGAAGCAAGAATTAAGAGGACTACATTCATTATTTCAGCTGAAAAATGCTTAGTTTATGATTTATAGTCAACATTAATGAAATGTCCCCAACAGCGTTTTCAGCCCGAGTGGAGCACATTTTGACTGTTTTTTTAAAAACATCATTGTACATTGAAATTTCTGCTTGCGTATGCTTTAGAAGCAAGAATTAAGAGGACTACATTCATTATTTCAGCTGAAAAATGCTTAGTTTATGATTTATAGTCAACATTAATGAAATGTTCCAAACAAGCGTTTTCAGCCCGAGTGGAGCACATTTTGACTGTTTTTTTAAAAACATCATTGTACATTGAAATTTCTGCTTGTGTATGCTTTAGAAGCAAGAATTAAGAGGACTACATTCATTATTTCAGCTGAAAAATGCTTAGTTTTTGATTTATAGTCAACATTAATGAAATGTCCCCAACAGCCTTTTCAGCCCGAGTGGAGCACATTTTGACTGTTTTTTTTAAAAACATCATTGTACATTGAAATATCTGCTTGCGTATGCTTTAGAAGCAAGAATTAAGAGGACTACATTCATTATTTCAGCTGAAAAATGCTTAGTTTATGATTTATAGTCAACATTAATGAAATGTCCCCAACAGCGTTTTCAGCCCGAGTGGAGCACATTTTGACTGTTTTTTTAAAAACATCATTGTACATTGAAATTTCTGCTTGCGTATGCTTTAGAAGCAAGAATTAAGAGGACTACATTCATTATTTCAGCTGAAAAATGCTTAGTTTTTGATTTATAGTCAACATTAATGAAATGTCCCCAACAGCGTTTTCAGCCCGAGTGGAGCACATTTTGACTGTTTTTTTAAAAACATCATTGTACATTGAAATTTCTGCTTGCGTATGCTTTAGAAGCAAGAATTAAGAGGACTACATTCATTTTTTCAGCTGAAAAATGCTTAGTTTATGATTTATAGTCAACATTAATGAAATGTTCCAAACAAGCGTTTTCAGCCCGAGTGGAGCACATTTTGACCGTTTTTTTAAAAACATCATTGTACATTGAAATTTCTGCTTGCGTATGCTTTAGAAGCAAGAATTAAGAGGACTACATTCATTATTTCAGCTGAAAAATGCTTAGTTTTTGATTTATAGTCAACATTAATGAAATGTCCCCAACAGCGTTTTCAGCCCGAGTGGAGCACATTTTGACTGTTTTTTTAAAAACATCATTGTACATTGAAATTTCTGCTTGCGTATGCTTTAGAAGCAAGAATTAAGAGGACTACATTCATTATTTCAGCTGAAAAATGCTTAGTTTATGATTTATAGTCAACATTAATGAAATGTCCCCAACAGCGTTTTCAGCCCGAGGGGAGCACATTTTGACTGTTTTTTTAAAAACATCATTGTACATTGAAATTTCTGCTTGCGTATGCTTTAGAAGCAAGAATTAAGAGGACTACATTCATTTTTCAGCTGAAAAATGCTTAGTTTTTGATTTATAGTCAACATTAATGAAATGTCCCCAACAGCGTTTTCAGCCCGAGTGGAGCACATTTTGACTGTTTTTTTTAAAAACATCATTGTACATTGAAATTTCTGCTTGCGTATGCTTTAGAAGCAAGAATTAAGAGGACTACATTCATTATTTCAGCTGAAAAATGCTTAGTTTATGAATTATAGTCAACATTAATGAAATGTTCCAAACAAGCGTTTTCAGCCCGAGTGGAGCACATTTTGACCGTTTTTTTAAAAACATCATTGTACATTGAAATTTCTGCTTGCGTATGCTTTAGAAGCAAGAATTAAGAGGACTACATTCATTATTTCAGCTGAAAAATGCTTAGTTTTTGATTTATAGTCAACATTAATGAAATGTCCCCAACAGCGTTTTCAGCCCGAGGGGAGCACATTTTGACTGTTTTTTTAAAAACATCATTGTACATTGAAATTTCTGCTTGCGTATGCTTTAGAAGCAAGAATTAAGAGGACTACATTCATTTTTTCAGCTGAAAAATGCTTAGTTTTTGATTTATAGTCAACATTAATGAAATGTCCCCAACAGCGTTTTCAGCCCGAGTGGAGCACATTTTGACTGTTTTTTTAAAAACATCATTGTACATTGAAATTTCTGCTTGCGTATGCTTTAGAAGCAAGAATTAAGAGGACTACATTCATTATTTCAGCTGAAAAATGCTTAGTTTATGATTTATAGTCAACATTAATGAAATGTTCCAAACAAGCGTTTTCAGCCCGAGTGGAGCACATTTTGACCGTTTTTTTAAAAACATCATTGTACATTGAAATTTCTGTTTGCGTATGCTTTAGAAGCAAGAATTAAGAGGACTACATTCATTATTTCAGCTGAAAAATGCTTAGTTTATGATTTATAGTCAACATTAATGTAATGTCCCAAACAAGCGTTTTCAGCCCGAGTGGAGCACATTTTGACTGTTTTTTTAAAAACATCATTGTACATTGAAATTTCTGCTTGCGTATGCTTTAGAAGCAAGAATTAAGAGGACTACATTCATTTTTTCAGCTGAAAAATGCTTAGTTTTTGATTTATAGTCAACATTAATGAAATGTCCCCAACAGCGTTTTCAGCCCGAGTGGAGCACATTTTGACTGTTTTTTTAAAAACATCATTGTACATTGAAATTTCTGCTTGCGTATGCTTTAGAAGCAAGAATTAAGAGGACTACATTCATTATTTCAGCTGAAAAATGCTTAGTTTATGAATTATAGTCAACATTAATGAAATGTTCCAAACAAGCGTTTTCAGCCCGAGTGGAGCACATTTTGACTGTTTTTTTAAAAACATCATTGTACATTGAAATTTCTGCTTGCATATGCTTTAGAAGCAAGAATTAAGAGGACTACATTCATTATTTCAGCTGAAAAATGCTTAGTTTATGATTTATAGTCAACATTAATGAAGTGTTCCAAACAAGCGTTTTCAGCCCGAGTGGAGCACATTTTGACCGTTTTTTTAAAAACATCATTGTACATTGAAATTTCTGTTTGCGTATGCTTTAGAAGCAAGAATTAAGAGGACTACATTCATTATTTCAGCTGAAAAATGCTTAGTTTATGATTTATAGTCAACATTAATGTAATGTCCCAAACAAGCGTTTTCAGCCCGAGTGGAACACATTTTGACTGTTTTTTTAAAAACATCATTGTACATTGAAATTTCTGCTTGCGTATGCTTTAGAAGCAAGAATTAAGAGGACTACATTCATTATTTCAGCTGAAAAATGCTTAGTTTTTGATTTATAGTCAACATTAATGAAATGTCCCCAACAGCGTTTTCAGCCCGAGTGGAGCACATTTTGACTGTTTTTTTAAAAACATCATTGTACATTGAAATTTCTGCTTGCGTATGCTTTAGAAGCAAGAATTAAGAGGACTACATTCATTATTTCAGCTGAAAAATGCTTAGTTTTTGATTTATAGTCAACATTAATGAAATGTCCCCAACAGCGTTTTCAGCCCGAGTGGAGCATATTTTGACTGTTTTTTTAAAAACATCATTGTACATTGAAATTTCTGCTTGCGTATGCTTTAGAAGCAAGAATTAAGAGGACTACATTCATTATTTCAGCTGAAAAATGCTTAGTTTATGATTTATAGTCAACATTAATGAAATGTCCCCAACAGCGTTTTCAGCCCGAGTGGAGCACATTTTGACTGTTTTTTTAAAAACATCATTGTACATTGAAATTTCTGCTTGCGTATGCTTTAGAAGCAAGAATTAAGAGGACTACATTCATTTTTTCAGCTGAAAAATGCTTAGTTTTTGATTTATAGTCAACATTAATGAAATGTCCCCAACAGCGTTTTCAGCCCGAGTGGAGCACATTTTGACTGTTTTTTTTAAAAACATCATTGTACATTGAAATTTCTGCTTGCGTATGCTTTAGAAGCAAGAATTAAGAGGACTACATTCATTATTTCAGCTGAAAAATGCTTAGTTTATGAATTATAGTCAACATTAATGAAATGTTCCAAACAAGCGTTTTCAGCCCGAGTGGAGCACATTTTGACAGTTTTTTTAAAAACATCATTGTACATTGAAATTTCTGCTTGCATATGCTTTAGAAGCAAGAATTAAGAGGACTACATTCATTATTTCAGCTGAAAAATGCTTAGTTTATGATTTATAGTCAACATTAATGAAATGTTCCAAACAAGCGTTTTCAGCCCGAGTGGAGCACATTTTGACTGTTTTTTTAAAAACATCATTGTACATTGAAATTTCTGCTTGCGTATGCTTTAGAAGCAAGAATTAAGACGACTACATTCATTATTTCAGCTGAAAAATGCTTAGTTTTTGATTTATAGTCAACATTAATGAAATGTCCCCAACAGCGTTTTCAGCCCGAGTGGAGCACATTTTGACTGTTTTTTTTTAAAACATCATTGTACATTGAAATATCTGCTTGCGTATGCTTTAGAAGCAAGAATTAAGAGGACTACATTCATTATTTCAGCTGAAAAATGCTTAGTTTATGATTTATAGTCAACATTAATGAAATGTCCCCAACAGCGTTTTCAGCCCGAGTGGAGCACATTTTGACTGTTTTTTTAAAAACATCATTGTACATTGAAATTTCTGCTTGCGTATGCTTTAGAAGCAAGAATTAAGAGGACTACATTCATTATTTCAGCTGAAAAATGCTTAGTTTTTGATTTATAGTCAACATTAATGAAATGTCCCCAACAGCGTTTTCAGCCCGAGTGGAGCACATTTTGACTGTTTTTTTAAAAACATCATTGTACATTGAAATTTCTGCTTGCGTATGCTTTAGAAGCAAGAATTGAGAGGACTACATTCATTTTTTCAGCTGAAAAATGCTTAGTTTATGATTTATAGTCAACATTAATGAAATGTTCCAAACAAGCGTTTTCAGCCCGAGTGGAGCACATTTTGACCGTTTTTTTAAAAACATCATTGTACATTGAAATTTCTGTTTGCGTATGCTTTAGAAGCAAGAATTAAGAGGACTACATTCATTATTTCAGCTGAAAAATGCTTAGTTTATGATTTATAGTCACCATTAATGTAATGTCCCAAACAAGCGTTTTCAGCCCGAGTGGAGCACATTTTGACTGTTTTTTTAAAAACATCATTGTACATTGAAATTTCTGCTTGCGTATGCTTTAGAAGCAAGAATTAAGAGGACTACATTCATTATTTCAGCTGAAAAATGCTTAGTTTATGATTTATAGTCAACATTAATGAAATGTTCCAAACAAGCGTTTTCAGCCCGAGTGGAGCACATTTTGACTGTTTTTTTAAAAACATCATTGTACATTGAAATTTCTGCTTGCGTATGCTTTAGAAGCAAGAATTAAGAGGACTACATTCATTATTTCAGCTGAAAAATGCTTAGTTTTTGATTTATAGTCAACATTAATGAAATGTCCCCAACAGCCTTTTCAGCCCGAGTGGAGCACATTTTGACTGTTTTTTTTAAAAACATCATTGTACATTGAAATATCTGCTTGCGTATGCTTTAGAAGCAAGAATTAAGAGGACTACATTCATTATTTCAGCTGAAAAATGCTTAGTTTATGATTTATAGTCAACATTAATGAAATGTCCCCAACAGCGTTTTCAGCCCGAGTGGAGCACATTTTGAATGTTTTTTTAAAAACATCATTGTACATTGAAATTTCTGCTTGCGTATGCTTTAGAAGCAAGAATTAAGAGGACTACATTCATTATTTCAGCTGAAAAATGCTTAGTTTTTGATTTATAGTCAACATTAATGAAATGTCCCCAACAGCGTTTTCAGCCCGAGTGGAGCACATTTTGACTGTTTTTTTAAAAACATCATTGTACATTGAAATTTCTGCTTGCGTATGCTTTAGAAGCAAGAATTAAGAGGACAACATTCATTTTTTCAGCTGAAAAATGCTTAGTTTATGATTTATAGTCAACATTAATGAAATGTCCCCAACAGCGTTTTCAGCCCGAGTGGAGCACATTTTGACTGTTTTTTTAAAAACATCATTGTACATTGAAATTTCTGCTTGCGTATGCTTTAGAAGCAAGAATTAAGAGGACTACATTCATTATTTCAGCTGAAAAATGCTTAGTTTATGAATTATAGTCAACATTAATGAAATGTTCCAAACAAGCGTTTTCAGCCCGAGTGGAGCACATTTTGACTGTTTTTTTAAAAACATCATTGTACATTGAAATTTCTGCTTGCATATGCTTTAGAAGCAAGAATTAAGAGGACTACATTCATTATTTCAGCTGAAAAATGCTTAGTTTATGATTTATAGTCAACATTAATGAAATGTTCCAAACAAGCGTTTTCAGCCCGAGTGGAGCACATTTTGACCGTTTTTTTAAAAACATCATTGTACATTGAAATTTCTGTTTGCGTATGCTTTAGAAGCAAGAATTAAGAGGACTACATTCATTATTTCAGCTGAAAAATGCTTAGTTTATGATTTATAGTCAACATTAATGTAATGTCCCAAACAAGCGTTTTCAGCCCGAGTGGAGCACATTTTGACTGTTTTTTTAAAAACATCATTGTACATTGAAATTTCTGCTTGTGTATGCTTTAGAAGCAAGAATTAAGAGGACTACATTCATTATTTCAGCTGAAAAATGCTTAGTTTATGATTTATAGTCAACATTAATGAAATGTTCCAAACAAGCGTTTTCAGCCCGAGTGGAGCACATTTTGACTGTTTTTTTAAAAACATCATTGTACATTGAAATTTCTGCTTGCGTATGCTTTAGAAGCAAGAATTAAGAGGACTACATTCATTATTTCAGCTGAAAAATGCTTAGTTTTTGATTTATAGTCAACATTAATGAAATGTCCCCAACAGCGTTTTCAGCCCGAGTGGAGCACATTTTGACTGTTTTTTTTAAAAACATCATTGTACATTGAAATATCTGCTTGCGTATGCTTTAGAAGCAAGAATTAAGAGGACTACATTCATTATTTCAGCTGAAAAATGCTTAGTTTATGATTTATAGTCAACATTAATGAAATGTCCCCAACAGCGTTTTCAGCCCGAGTGGAGCACATTTTGACTGTTTTTTTAAAAACATCATTGTACATTGAAATTCCTGCTTGCGTATGCTTTAGAAGCAAGAATTAAGAGGACTACATTCATTATTTCAGCTGAAAAATGCTTAGTTTATGATTTATAGTCAACATTAATGAAATGTCCCCAACAGCGTTTTCAGCCCGAGGGGAGCACATTTTGACTGTTTTTTTAAAAACATCATTGTACATTGAAATTTCTGCTTGCGTATGCTTTAGAAGCAAGAATTAAGAGGACTACATTCATTTTTTCAGCTGAAAAATGCTTAGTTTATGATTTATAGTCAACATTAATGTAATGTCCCAAACAAGCGTTTTCAGCCCGAGTGGAGCACATTTTGACTGTTTTTTTAAAAACATCATTGTACATTGAAATTTCTGCTTGTGTATGCTTTAGAAGCAAGAATTAAGAGGACTACATTCATTATTTCAGCTGAAAAATGCTTAGTTTATGATTTATAGTCAACATTAATGAAATGTTCCAAACAAGCGTTTTCAGCCCGAGTGGAGCACATTTTGACTGTTTTTTTAAAAACATCATTGTACATTGAAATTTCTGCTTGCGTATGCTTTAGAAGCAAGAATTAAGAGGACTACATTCATTATTTCAGCTGAAAAATGCTTAGTTTTTGATTTATAGTCAACATTAATGAAATGTCCCCAACAGCGTTTTCAGCCCGAGTGGAGCACATTTTGACTGTTTTTTTTAAAAACATCATTGTACATTGAAATATCTGCTTGCGTATGCTTTAGAAGCAAGAATTAAGAGGACTACATTCATTATTTCAGCTGAAAAATGCTTAGTTTATGATTTATAGTCAACATTAATGAAATGTCCCCAACAGCGTTTTCAGCCCGAGTGGAGCACATTTTGACTGTTTTTTTAAAAACATCATTGTACATTGAAATTCCTGCTTGCGTATGCTTTAGAAGCAAGAATTAAGAGGACTACATTCATTATTTCAGCTGAAAAATGCTTAGTTTATGATTTATAGTCAACATTAATGAAATGTCCCCAACAGCGTTTTCAGCCCGAGGGGAGCACATTTTGACTGTTTTTTTAAAAACATCATTGTACATTGAAATTTCTGCTTGCGTATGCTTTAGAAGCAAGAATTAAGAGGACTACATTCATTTTTTCAGCTGAAAAATGCTTAGTTTTTGATTTATAGTCAACATTAATGAAATGTCCCCAACAGCGTTTTCAGCCCGAGTGGAGCACATTTTGACTGTTTTTTTTAAAAACATCATTGTACATTGAAATTTCTGCTTGCGTATGCTTTAGAAGCAAGAATTAAGAGGACTACATTCATTATTTCAGCTGAAAAATGCTTAGTTTATGATTTATAGTCAACATTAATGAAATGTTCCAAACAAGCGTTTTCAGCCCGAGTGGAGCACATTTTGACCGTTTTTTTAAAAACATCATTGTACATTGAAATTTCTGTTTGCGTATGCTTTAGAAGCAAGAATTAAGAGGACTACATTCATTATTTCAGCTGAAAAATGCTTAGTTTATGATTTATAGTCAACATTAATGTAATGTCCCAAACAAGCGTTTTCAGCCCGAGTGGAGCACATTTTGACTGTTTTTTTAAAAACATCATTGTACATTGAAATTTCTGCTTGCGTATGCTTTAGAAGCAAGAATTAAGAAGACTACATTCATTATTTCAGCTGAAAAATGCTTAGTTTTTGATTTATAGTCAACATTAATGAAATGTCCCCAACAGCGTTTTCAGCCCGAGTGGAGCACATTTTGACTGTTTTTTTAAAAACATCATTGTACATTGAAATTTCTGCTTGCGTATGCTTTAGAAGCAAGAATTAAGAGGACTACATTCATTATTTCAGCTGAAAAATGCTTAGTTTTTGATTTATAGTCAACATTAATGAAATGTCCCCAACAGCGTTTTCAGCCCGAGTGGAGCACATTTTGACTGTTTTTTTAAAAACATCATTGTACATTGAAATTTCTGCTTGCGTATGCTTTAGAAGCAAGAATTAAGAGGACTACATTCATTATTTCAGCTGAAAAATGCTTAGTTTATGATTTATAGTCAACATTAATGAAATGTCCCCAACAGCGTTTTCAGCCCGAGTGGAGCACATTTTGACTGTTTTTTTAAAAACATCATTGTACATTGAAATTTCTGCTTGCGTATGCTTTAGAAGCAAGAATTAAGAGGACTACATTCATTATTTCAGCTGAAAAATGCTTAGTTTATGATTTATAGTCAACATTAATGAAATGTCCCCAACAGCGTTTTCAGCCCGAGGGGAGCACATTTTGACTGTTTTTTTAAAAACATCATTGTACATTGAAATTTCTGCTTGCGTATGCTTTAGAAGCAAGAATTAAGAGGACTACATTCATTTTTTCAGCTGAAAAATGCTTAGTTTTTGATTTATAGTCAACATTAATGAAATGTCCCCAACAGCGTTTTCAGCCCGAGTGGAGCACATTTTGACTGTTTTTTTTAAAAACATCATTGTACATTGAAATTTCTGCTTGCGTATGCTTTAGAAGCAAGAATTAAGAGGACTACATTCATTATTTCAGCTGAAAAATGCTTAGTTTATGAATTATAGTCAACATTAATGAAATGTTCCAAACAAGCGTTTTCAGCCCGAGTGGAGCACATTTTGACTGTTTTTTTAAAAACATCATTGTACATTGAAATTTCTGCTTGCATATGCTTTAGAAGCAAGAATTAAGAGGACTACATTCATTATTTCAGCTGAAAAATGCTTAGTTTATGATTTATAGTCAACATTAATGAAGTGTTCCAAACAAGCGTTTTCAGCCCGAGTGGAGCACATTTTGACCGTTTTTTTAAAAACATCATTGTACATTGAAATTTCTGTTTGCGTATGCTTTAGAAGCAAGAATTAAGAGGACTACATTCATTATTTCAGCTGAAAAATGCTTAGTTTATGATTTATAGTCAACATTAATGTAATGTCCCAAACAAGCGTTTTCAGCCCGAGTGGAGCACATTTTGACTGTTTTTTTAAAAACATCATTGTACATTGAAATTTCTGCTTGCGTATGCTTTAGAAGCAAGAATTAAGAGGACTACATTCATTATTTCAGCTGAAAAATGCTTAGTTTTTGATTTATAGTCAACATTAATGAAATGTCCCCAACAGCGTTTTCAGCCCGAGTGGAGCACATTTTGACTGTTTTTTTAAAAACATCATTGTACATTGAAATTTCTGCTTGCGTATGCTTTAGAAGCAAGAATTAAGAGGACTACATTCATTATTTCAGCTGAAAAATGCTTAGTTTTTGATTTATAGTCAACATTAATGAAATGTCCCCAACAGCGTTTTCAGCCCGAGTGGAGCATATTTTGACTGTTTTTTTAAAAACATCATTGTACATTGAAATTTCTGCTTGCGTATGCTTTAGAAGCAAGAATTAAGAGGACTACATTCATTATTTCAGCTGAAAAATGCTTAGTTTATGATTTATAGTCAACATTAATGAAATGTCCCCAACAGCGTTTTCAGCCCGAGTGGAGCACATTTTGACTGTTTTTTTAAAAACATCATTGTACATTGAAATTTCTGCTTGCGTATGCTTTAGAAGCAAGAATTAAGAGGACTACATTCATTTTTTCAGCTGAAAAATGCTTAGTTTTTGATTTATAGTCAACATTAATGAAATGTCCCCAACAGCGTTTTCAGCCCGAGTGGAGCACATTTTGACTGTTTTTTTTAAAAACATCATTGTACATTGAAATTTCTGCTTGCGTATGCTTTAGAAGCAAGAATTAAGAGGACTACATTCATTATTTCAGCTGAAAAATGCTTAGTTTATGAATTATAGTCAACATTAATGAAATGTTCCAAACAAGCGTTTTCAGCCCGAGTGGAGCACATTTTGACTGTTTTTTTAAAAACATCATTGTACATTGAAATTTCTGCTTGCATATGCTTTAGAAGCAAGAATTAAGAGGACTACATTCATTATTTCAGCTGAAAAATGCTTAGTTTATGATTTATAGTCAACATTAATGAAGTGTTCCAAACAAGCGTTTTCAGCCCGAGTGGAGCACATTTTGACCGTTTTTTTAAAAACATCATTGTACATTGAAATTTCTGTTTGCGTATGCTTTAGAAGCAAGAATTAAGAGGACTACATTCATTATTTCAGCTGAAAAATGCTTAGTTTATGATTTATAGTCAACATTAATGTAATGTCCCAAACAAGCGTTTTCAGCCCGAGTGGAGCACATTTTGACTGTTTTTTTAAAAACATCATTGTACATTGAAATTTCTGCTTGCGTATGCTTTAGAAGCAAGAATTAAGAGGACTACATTCATTATTTCAGCTGAAAAATGCTTAGTTTTTGATTTATAGTCAACATTAATGAAATGTCCCCAACAGCGTTTTCAGCCCGAGTGGAGCACATTTTGACTGTTTTTTTAAAAACATCATTGTACATTGAAATTTCTGCTTGCGTATGCTTTAGAAGCAAGAATTAAGAGGACTACATTCATTATTTCAGCTGAAAAATGCTTAGTTTTTGATTTATAGTCAACATTAATGAAATGTCCCCAACAGCGTTTTCAGCCCGAGTGGAGCATATTTTGACTGTTTTTTTAAAAACATCATTGTACATTGAAATTTCTGCTTGCGTATGCTTTAGAAGCAAGAATTAAGAGGACTACATTCATTATTTCAGCTGAAAAATGCTTAGTTTATGATTTATAGTCAACATTAATGAAATGTCCCCAACAGCGTTTTCAGCCCGAGTGGAGCACATTTTGACTGTTTTTTTAAAAACATCATTGTACATTGAAATTTCTGCTTGCGTATGCTTTAGAAGCAAGAATTAAGAGGACTACATTCATTTTTTCAGCTGAAAAATGCTTAGTTTTTGATTTATAGTCAACATTAATGAAATGTCCCCAACAGCGTTTTCAGCCCGAGTGGAGCACATTTTGACTGTTTTTTTTAAAAACATCATTGTACATTGAAATTTCTGCTTGCGTATGCTTTAGAAGCAAGAATTAAGAGGACTACATTCATTATTTCAGCTGAAAAATGCTTAGTTTATGAATTATAGTCAACATTAATGAAATGTTCCAAACAAGCGTTTTCAGCCCGAGTGGAGCACATTTTGACAGTTTTTTTAAAAACATCATTGTACATTGAAATTTCTGCTTGCATATGCTTTAGAAGCAAGAATTAAGAGGACTACATTCATTATTTCAGCTGAAAAATGCTTAGTTTATGATTTATAGTCAACATTAATGAAATGTTCCAAACAAGCGTTTTCAGCCCGAGTGGAGCACATTTTGACTGTTTTTTTAAAAACATCATTGTACATTGAAATTTCTGCTTGCGTATGCTTTAGAAGCAAGAATTAAGAGGACTACATTCATTATTTCAGCTGAAAAATGCTTAGTTTATGATTTATAGTCAACATTAATGAAATGTTCCAAACAAGCGTTTTCAGCCCGAGTGGAGCACATTTTGACTGTTTTTTTAAAAACATCATTGTACATTGAAATTTCTGCTTGCGTATGCTTTAGAAGCAAGAATTAAGAGGACTACATTCATTATTTCAGCTGAAAAATGCTTAGTTTTTGATTTATAGTCAACATTAATGAAATGTCCCCAACAGCGTTTTCAGCCCGAGTGGAGCACATTTTGACTGTTTTTTTTTAAAACATCATTGTACATTGAAATATCTGCTTGCGTATGCTTTAGAAGCAAGAATTAAGAGGACTACATTCATTATTTCAGCTGAAAAATGCTTAGTTTATGATTTATAGTCAACATTAATGAAATGTCCCCAACAGCGTTTTCAGCCCGAGTGGAGCACATTTTGACTGTTTTTTTAAAAACATCATTGTACATTGAAATTTCTGCTTGCGTATGCTTTAGAAGCAAGAATTAAGAGGACTACATTCATTATTTCAGCTGAAAAATGCTTAGTTTTTGATTTATAGTCAACATTAATGAAATGTCCCCAACAGCGTTTTCAGCCCGAGTGGAGCACATTTTGACTGTTTTTTTAAAAACATCATTGTACATTGAAATTTCTGCTTGCGTATGCTTTAGAAGCAAGAATTGAGAGGACTACATTCATTTTTTCAGCTGAAAAATGCTTAGTTTATGATTTATAGTCAACATTAATGAAATGTTCCAAACAAGCGTTTTCAGCCCGAGTGGAGCACATTTTGACCGTTTTTTTAAAAACATCATTGTACATTGAAATTTCTGTTTGCGTATGCTTTAGAAGCAAGAATTAAGAGGACTACATTCATTATTTCAGCTGAAAAATGCTTAGTTTATGATTTATAGTCACCATTAATGTAATGTCCCAAACAAGCGTTTTCAGCCCGAGTGGAGCACATTTTGACTGTTTTTTTAAAAACATCATTGTACATTGAAATTTCTGCTTGCGTATGCTTTAGAAGCAAGAATTAAGAGGACTACATTCATTATTTCAGCTGAAAAATGCTTAGTTTATGATTTATAGTCAACATTAATGAAATGTTCCAAACAAGCGTTTTCAGCCCGAGTGGAGCACATTTTGACTGTTTTTTTAAAAACATCATTGTACATTGAAATTTCTGCTTGCGTATGCTTTAGAAGCAAGAATTAAGAGGACTACATTCATTATTTCAGCTGAAAAATGCTTAGTTTTTGATTTATAGTCAACATTAATGAAATGTCCCCAACAGCCTTTTCAGCCCGAGTGGAGCACATTTTGACTGTTTTTTTTAAAAACATCATTGTACATTGAAATATCTGCTTGCGTATGCTTTAGAAGCAAGAATTAAGAGGACTACATTCATTATTTCAGCTGAAAAATGCTTAGTTTATGATTTATAGTCAACATTAATGAAATGTCCCCAACAGCGTTTTCAGCCCGAGTGGAGCACATTTTGACTGTTTTTTTAAAAACATCATTGTACATTGAAATTTCTGCTTGCGTATGCTTTAGAAGCAAGAATTAAGAGGACTACATTCATTATTTCAGCTGAAAAATGCTTAGTTTTTGATTTATAGTCAACATTAATGAAATGTCCCCAACAGCGTTTTCAGCCCGAGTGGAGCACATTTTGACTGTTTTTTTAAAAACATCATTGTACATTGAAATTTCTGCTTGCGTATGCTTTAGAAGCAAGAATTAAGAGGACTACATTCATTTTTTCAGCTGAAAAATGCTTAGTTTATGATTTATAGTCAACATTAATGAAATGTCCCCAACAGCGTTTTCAGCCCGAGTGGAGCACATTTTGACTGTTTTTTTAAAAACATCATTGTACATTGAAATTTCTGCTTGCGTATGCTTTAGAAGCAAGAATTAAGAGGACTACATTCATTATTTCAGCTGAAAAATGCTTAGTTTATGAATTATAGTCAACATTAATGAAATGTTCCAAACAAGCGTTTTCAGCCCGAGTGGAGCACATTTTGACTGTTTTTTTAAAAACATCATTGTACATTGAAATTTCTGCTTGCATATGCTTTAGAAGCAAGAATTAAGAGGACTACATTCATTATTTCAGCTGAAAAATGCTTAGTTTATGATTTATAGTCAACATTAATGAAATGTTCCAAACAAGCGTTTTCAGCCCGAGTGGAGCACATTTTGACCGTTTTTTTTAAAAACATCATTGTACATTGAAATTTCTGTTTGCGTATGCTTTAGAAGCAAGAATTAAGAGGACTACATTCATTATTTCAGCTGAAAAATGCTTAGTTTATGATTTATAGTCAACATTAATGTAATGTCCCAAACAAGCGTTTTCAGCCCGAGTGGAGCACATTTTGACTGTTTTTTTAAAAACATCATTGTACATTGAAATTTCTGCTTGTGTATGCTTTAGAAGCAAGAATTAAGAGGACTACATTCATTATTTCAGCTGAAAAATGCTTAGTTTATGATTTATAGTCAACATTAATGAAATGTTCCAAACAAGCGTTTTCAGCCCGAGTGGAGCACATTTTGACTGTTTTTTTAAAAACATCATTGTACATTGAAATTTCTGCTTGCGTATGCTTTAGAAGCAAGAATTAAGAGGACTACATTCATTATTTCAGCTGAAAAATGCTTAGTTTTTGATTTATAGTCAACATTAATGAAATGTCCCCAACAGCGTTTTCAGCCCGAGTGGAGCACATTTTGACTGTTTTTTTTAAAAACATCATTGTACATTGAAATATCTGCTTGCGTATGCTTTAGAAGCAAGAATTAAGAGGACTACATTCATTATTTCAGCTGAAAAATGCTTAGTTTATGATTTATAGTCAACATTAATGAAATGTCCCCAACAGCGTTTTCAGCCCGAGTGGAGCACATTTTGACTGTTTTTTTAAAAACATCATTGTACATTGAAATTTCTGCTTGCGTATGCTTTAGAAGCAAGAATTAAGAGGACTACATTCATTATTTCAGCTGAAAAATGCTTAGTTTATGATTTATAGTCAACATTAATGAAATGTCCCCAACAGCGTTTTCAGCCCGAGGGGAGCACATTTTGACTGTTTTTTTAAAAACATCATTGTACATTGAAATTTCTGCTTGCGTATGCTTTAGAAGCAAGAATTAAGAGGACTACATTCATTTTTTCAGCTGAAAAATGCTTAGTTTTTGATTTATAGTCAACATTAATGAAATGTCCCCAACAGCGTTTTCAGCCCGAGTGGAGCACATTTTGACTGTTTTTTTTAAAAACATCATTGTACATTGAAATTTCTGCTTGCGTATGCTTTAGAAGCAAGAATTAAGAGGACTACATTCATTATTTCAGCTGAAAAATGCTTAGTTTCTGAATTATAGTCAACATTAATGAAATGTTCCAAACAAGCGTTTTCAGCCCGAGTGGAGCACATTTTGACTGTTTTTTTAAAAACATCATTGTACATTGAAATTTCTGCTTGCATATGCTTTAGAAGCAAGAATTAAGAGGACTACATTCATTATTTCAGCTGAAAAATGCTTAGTTTATGATTTATAGTCAACATTAATGAAGTGTTCCAAACAAGCGTTTTCAGCCCGAGTGGAGCACATTTTGACCGTTTTTTTAAAAACATCATTGTACATTGAAATTTCTGTTTGCGTATGCTTTAGAAGCAAGAATTAAGAGGACTACATTCATTATTTCAGCTGAAAAATGCTTAGTTTATGATTTATAGTCAACATTAATGTAATGTCCCAAACAAGCGTTTTCAGCCCGAGTGGAGCACATTTTGACTGTTTTTTTAAAAACATCATTGTACATTGAAATTTCTGCTTGCGTATGCTTTAGAAGCAAGAATTAAGAGGACTACATTCATTATTTCAGCTGAAAAATGCTTAGTTTTTGATTTATAGTCAACATTAATGAAATGTCCCCAACAGCGTTTTCAGCCCGAGTGGAGCACATTTTGACTGTTTTTTTAAAAACATCATTGTACATTGAAATTTCTGCTTGCGTATGCTTTAGAAGCAAGAATTAAGAGGACTACATTCATTATTTCAGCTGAAAAATGCTTAGTTTTTGATTTATAGTCAACATTAATGAAATGTCCCCAACAGCGTTTTCAGCCCGAGTGGAGCACATTTTGACTGTTTTTTTAAAAACATCATTGTACATTGAAATTTCTGCTTGCATATGCTTTAGAAGCAAGAATTAAGAGGACTACATTCATTATTTCAGCTGAAAAATGCTTAGTTTATGATTTATAGTCAACATTAATGTAATGTCCCAAACAAGCGTTTTCAGCCCGAGTGGAGCACATTTTGACTGTTTTTTTAAAAACATCATTGTACATTGAAATTTCTGCTTGCGTATGCTTTAGAAGCAAGAATTAAGAAGACTACATTCATTATTTCAGCTGAAAAATGCTTAGTTTTTGATTTATAGTCAACATTAATGAAATGTCCCCAACAGCGTTTTCAGCCCGAGTGGAGCACATTTTGACTGTTTTTTTAAAAACATCATTGTACATTGAAATTTCTGCTTGCGTATGCTTTAGAAGCAAGAATTAAGAGGACTACATTCATTATTTCAGCTGAAAAATGCTTAGTTTTTGATTTATAGTCAACATTAATGAAATGTCCCCAACAGCGTTTTCAGCCCGAGTGGAGCACATTTTGACTGTTTTTTTAAAAACATCATTGTACATTGAAATTTCTGCTTGCGTATGCTTTAGAAGCAAGAATTAAGAGGACTACATTCATTATTTCAGCTGAAAAATGCTTAGTTTATGATTTATAGTCAACATTAATGAAATGTCCCCAACAGCGTTTTCAGCCCGAGTGGAGCACATTTTGACTGTTTTTTTAAAAACATCATTGTACATTGAAATTTCTGCTTGCGTATGCTTTAGAAGCAAATATTAAGAGGACTACATTCATTTTTTCAGCTGAAAAATGCTTAGTTTTTGATTTATAGTCAACATTAATGAAATGTCCCCAACAGCGTTTTCAGCCCGAGTGGAGCACATTTTGACTGTTTTTTTTAAAAACATCATTGTACATTGAAATTTCTGCTTGCGTATGCTTTAGAAGCAAGAATTAAGAGGACTACATTCATTATTTCAGCTGAAAAATGCTTAGTTTATGAATTATAGTCAACATTAATGAAATGTTCCAAACAAGCGTTTTCAGCCCGAGTGGAGCACATTTTGACTGTTTTTTTAAAAACATCATTGTACATTGAAATTTCTGCTTGCATATGCTTTAGAAGCAAGAATTAAGAGGACTACATTCATTATTTCAGCTGAAAAATGCTTAGTTTATGAGTTATAGTCAACATTAATGAAATGTTCCAAACAAGCGTTTTCAGCCCGAGTGGAGCACATTTTGACCGTTTTTTTAAAAACATCATTGTACATTGAAATTTCTGCTTGCGTATGCTTTAGAAGCAAGAATTAAGAGGACTACATTCATTATTTCAGCTGAAAAATGCTTAGTTTATGAATTATAGTCAACATTAATGTAATGTCCCAAACAAGCGTTTTCAGCCCGAGTGGAGCACATTTTGACAGTTTTTTTAAAAACGTCATTGTACATTGAAATTTCTGCTTGCGTATGCTTTAGAATTAAGAATTAAGAGGACTACATTCATTATTTCAGCTGAAAAATGCTTAGTTTATGATTTATAGTCAACATTAATGAAATGTCCCCAACAGCGTTTTCAGCCCGAGTGGAGCACATTTTGACTGTTTTTTTAAAAACATCATTGTACATTGAAATTTCTGCTTGCGTATGCTTTAGAAGCAAGAATTAAGAGGACTACATTCATTATTTCAGCTGAAAAATGCTTAGTTTATGAATTATAGTCAACATTAATGAAATGTTCCAAACAAGCGTTTTCAGCCCGAGTGGAGCACATTTTGACTGTTTTTTTAAAAACATCATTGTACATTGAAATTTCTGCTTGCATATGCTTTAGAAGCAAGAATTAAGAGGACTACATTCATTATTTCAGCTGAAAAATGCTTAGTTTATGATTTATAGTCAACATTAATGAAGTGTTCCAAACAAGCGTTTTCAGCCCGAGTGGAGCACATTTTGACCGTTTTTTTAAAAACATCATTGTACATTGAAATTTCTGTTTGCGTATGCTTTAGAAGCAAGAATTAAGAGGACTACATTCATTATTTCAGCTGAAAAATGCTTAGTTTATGATTTATAGTCAACATTAATGTAATGTCCCAAACAAGCGTTTTCAGCCCGAGTGGAGCACATTTTGACTGTTTTTTTAAAAACATCATTGTACATTGAAATTTCTGCTTGCGTATGCTTTAGAAGCAAGAATTAAGAGGACTACATTCATTATTTCAGCTGAAAAATGCTTAGTTTTTGATTTATAGTCAACATTAATGAAATGTCCCCAACAGCGTTTTCAGCCCGAGGGGAGCACATTTTGACTGTTTTTTTAAAAACATCATTGTACATTGAAATTTCTGCTTGCGTATGCTTTAGAAGCAAGAATTAAGAGGACTACATTCATTTTTTCAGCTGAAAAATGCTTAGTTTTTGATTTATAGTCAACATTAATGAAATGTCCCCAACAGCGTTTTCAGCCCGAGTGGAGCACATTTTGACTGTTTTTTTTAAAAACATCATTGTACATTGAAATTTCTGCTTGCGTATGCTTTAGAAGCAAGAATTAAGAGGACTACATTCATTATTTCAGCTGAAAAATGCTTAGTTTATGAATTATAGTCAACATTAATGAAATGTTCCAAACAAGCGTTTTCAGCCCGAGTGGAGCACATTTTGACTGTTTTTTTAAAAACATCATTGTACATTGAAATTTCTGCTTGCATATGCTTTAGAAGCAAGAATTAAGAGGACTACATTCATTATTTCAGCTGAAAAATGCTTAGTTTATGATTTATAGTCAACATTAATGAAGTGTTCCAAACAAGCGTTTTCAGCCCGAGTGGAGCACATTTTGACCGTTTTTTTAAAAACATCATTGTACATTGAAATTTCTGTTTGCGTATGCTTTAGAAGCAAGAATTAAGAGGACTACATTCATTATTTCAGCTGAAAAATGCTTAGTTTATGATTTATAGTCAACATTAATGTAATGTCCCAAACAAGCGTTTTCAGCCCGAGTGGAGCACATTTTGACTGTTTTTTTAAAAACATCATTGTACATTGAAATTTCTGCTTGCGTATGCTTTAGAAGCAAGAATTAAGAGGACTACATTCATTATTTCAGCTGAAAAATGCTTAGTTTTTGATTTATAGTCAACATTAATGAAATGTCCCCAACAGCGTTTTCAGCCCGAGGGGAGCACATTTTGACTGTTTTTTTAAAAACATCATTGTACATTGAAATTTCTGCTTGCGTATGCTTTAGAAGCAAGAATTAAGAGGACTACATTCATTTTTTCAGCTGAAAAATGCTTAGTTTTTGATTTATAGTCAACATTAATGAAATGTCCCCAACAGCGTTTTCAGCCCGAGTGGAGCACATTTTGACTGTTTTTTTTAAAAACATCATTGTACATTGAAATTTCTGCTTGCGTATGCTTTAGAAGCAAGAATTAAGAGGACTACATTCATTATTTCAGCTGAAAAATGCTTAGTTTTTGATTTATAGTCAACATTAATGAAATGTCCCCAACAGCGTTTTCAGCCCGAGTGGAGCACATTTTGACTGTTTTTTTTAAAAACATCATTGTACATTGAAATATCTGCTTGCGTATGCTTTAGAAGCAAGAATTAAGAGGACTACATTCATTATTTCAGCTGAAAAATGCTTAGTTTATGATTTATAGTCAACATTAATGAAATGTCCCCAACAGCGTTTTCAGCCCGAGTGGAGCACATTTTGACTGTTTTTTTAAAAACATCATTGTACATTGAAATTTCTGCTTGCGTATGCTTTAGAAGCAAGAATTAAGAGGACTACATTCATTATTTCAGCTGAAAAATGCTTAGTTTATGATTTATAGTCAACATTAATGAAATGTCCCCAACAGCGTTTTCAGCCCGAGGGGAGCACATTTTGACTGTTTTTTTAAAAACATCATTGTACATTGAAATTTCTGCTTGCGTATGCTTTAGAAGCAAGAATTAAGAGGACTACATTCATTTTTTCAGCTGAAAAATGCTTAGTTTTTGATTTATAGTCAACATTAATGAAATGTCCCCAACAGCGTTTTCAGCCCGAGTGGAGCACATTTTGACTGTTTTTTTTAAAAACATCATTGTACATTGAAATTTCTGCTTGCGTATGCTTTAGAAGCAAGAATTAAGAGGACTACATTCATTATTTCAGCTGAAAAATGCTTAGTTTATGAATTATAGTCAACATTAATGAAATGTTCCAAACAAGCGTTTTCAGCCCGAGTGGAGCACATTTTGACTGTTTTTTTAAAAACATCATTGTACATTGAAATTTCTGCTTGCATATGCTTTAGAAGCAAGAATTAAGAGGACTACATTCATTATTTCAGCTGAAAAATGCTTAGTTTATGATTTATAGTCAACATTAATGAAGTGTTCCAAACAAGCGTTTTCAGCCCGAGTGGAGCACATTTTGACCGTTTTTTTAAAAACATCATTGTACATTGAAATTTCTGTTTGCATATGCTTTAGAAGCAAGAATTAAGAGGACTACATTCATTATTTCAGCTGAAAAATGCTTAGTTTATGATTTATAGTCAACATTAATGTAATGTCCCAAACAAGCGTTTTCAGCCCGAGTGGAGCACATTTTGACTGTTTTTTTAAAAACATCATTGTACATTGAAATTTCTGCTTGCGTATGCTTTAGAAGCAAGAATTAAGAGGACTACATTCATTATTTCAGCTGAAAAATGCTTAGTTTTTGATTTATAGTCAACATTAATGAAATGTCCCCAACAGCGTTTTCAGCCCGAGTGGAGCACATTTTGACTGTTTTTTTAAAAACATCATTGTACATTGAAATTTCTGCTTGCGTATGCTTTAGAAGCAAGAATTAAGAGGACTACATTCATTATTTCAGCTGAAAAATGCTTAGTTTTTGATTTATAGTCAACATTAATGAAATGTCCCCAACAGCGTTTTCAGCCCGAGTGGAGCACATTTTGACTGTTTTTTTAAAAACATCATTGTACATTGAAATTTCTGCTTGCATATGCTTTAGAAGCAAGAATTAAGAGGACTACATTCATTATTTCAGCTGAAAAATGCTTAGTTTATGATTTATAGTCAACATTAATGTAATGTCTTAAACAAGCGTTTTCAGCCCGAGTGGAGCACATTTTGACTGTTTTTTTAAAAACATCATTGTACATTGAAATTTCTGCTTGCGTATGCTTTAGAAGCAAGAATTAAGAAGACTACATTCATTATTTCAGCTGAAAAATGCTTAGTTTTTGATTTATAGTCAACATTAATGAAATGTCCCCAACAGCGTTTTCAGCCCGAGTGGAGCACATTTTGACTGTTTTTTTAAAAACATCATTGTACATTGAAATTTCTGCTTGCGTATGCTTTAGAAGCAAGAATTAAGAGTACTACATTCATTATTTCAGCTGAAAAATGCTTAGTTTTTGATTTATAGTCAACATTAATGAAATGTCCCCAACAGCGTTTTCAGCCCGAGTGGAGCACATTTTGACTGTTTTTTTAAAAACATCATTGTACATTGAAATTTCTGCTTGCGTATGCTTTAGAAGCAAGAATTAAGAGGACTACATTCATTATTTCAGCTGAAAAATGCTTAGTTTATGATTTATAGTCAACATTAATGAAATGTCCCCAACAGCGTTTTCAGCCCGAGTGGAGCACATTTTTACTGTTTTTTTAAAAACATCATTGTACATTGAAATTTCTGCTTGCGTATGCTTTAGAAGCAAATATTAAGAGGACTACATTCATTTTTTCAGCTGAAAAATGCTTAGTTTTTGATTTATAGTCAACATTAATGAAATGTCCCCAACAGCGTTTTCAGCCCGAGTGGAGCACATTTTGACTGTTTTTTTTAAAAACATCATTGTACATTGAAATTTCTGCTTGCGTATGCTTTAGAAGCAAGAATTAAGAGGACTACATTCATTATTTCAGCTGAAAAATGCTTAGTTTATGAATTATAGTCAACATTAATGAAATGTTCCAAACAAGCGTTTTCAGCCCGAGTGGAGCACATTTTGACTGTTTTTTTAAAAACATCATTGTACATTGAAATTTCTGCTTGCATATGCTTTAGAAGCAAGAATTAAGAGGACTACATTCATTATTTCAGCTGAAAAATGCTTAGTTTATGATTTATAGTCAACATTAATGAAATGTTCCAAACAAGCGTTTTCAGCCCGAGTGGAGCACATTTTGACCGTTTTTTTAAAAACATCATTGTACATTGAAATTTCTGCTTGCGTATGCTTTAGAAGCAAGAATTAAGAGGACTACATTCATTATTTCAGCTGAAAAATGCTTAGTTTATGAATTATAGTCAACATTAATGTAATGTCCCAAACAAGCGTTTTCAGCCCGAGTGGAGCACATTTTGACAGTTTTTTTAAAAACGTCATTGTACATTGAAATTTCTGCTTGCGTATGCTTTAGAATTAAGAATTAAGAGGACTACATTCATTATTTCAGCTGAAAAATGCTTAGTTTATGATTTATAGTCAACATTAATGAAATGTCCCCAACAGCGTTTTCAGCCCGAGTGGAGCACATTTTGACTGTTTTTTTAAAAACATCATTGTACATTGAAATTTCTGCTTGCGTATGCTTTAGAAGCAAGAATTAAGAGGACTACATTCATTATTTCAGCTGAAAAATGCTGAGTTTATGAATTATAGTCAACATTAATGAAATGTTCCAAACAAGCGTTTTCAGCCCGAGTGGAGCACATTTTGACTGTTTTTTTAAAAACATCATTGTACATTGAAATTTCTGCTTGCATATGCTTTAGAAGCAAGAATTAAGAGGACTACATTCATTATTTCAGCTGAAAAATGCTTAGTTTATGATTTATAGTCAACATTAATGAAATGTTCCAAACAAGCGTTTTCAGCCCGAGTGGAGCACATTTTGACCGTTTTTTTAAAAACATCATTGTACATTGAAATTTCTGTTTGCGTATGCTTTAGAAGCAAGAATTAAGAGGACTACATTCATTATTTCAGCTGAAAAATGCTTAGTTTATGATTTATAGTCAACATTAATGTAATGTCCCAAACAAGCGTTTTCAGCCCGAGTGGAGCACATTTTGACTGTTTTTTTAAAAACATCATTGTACATTGAAATTTCTGCTTGTGTATGCTTTAGAAGCAAGAATTAAGAGGACTACATTCATTATTTCAGCTGAAAAATGCTTAGTTTATGATTTATAGTCAACATTAATGAAATGTTCCAAACAAGCGTTTTCAGCCCGAGTGGAGCACATTTTGACTGTTTTTTTAAAAACATCATTGTACATTGAAATTTCTGCTTGCGTATGCTTTAGAAGCAAGAATTAAGAGGACTACATTCATTATTTCAGCTGAAAAATGCTTAGTTTTTGATTTATAGTCAACATTAATGAAATGTCCCCAACAGCGTTTTCAGCCCGAGTGGAGCACATTTTGACTGTTTTTTTTAAAAACATCATTGTACATTGAAATATCTGCTTGCGTATGCTTTAGAAGCAAGAATTAAGAGGACTACATTCATTATTTCAGCTGAAAAATGCTTAGTTTATGATTTATAGTCAACATTAATGAAATGTCCCCAACAGCGTTTTCAGCCCGAGTGGAGCACATTTTGACTGTTTTTTTAAAAACATCATTGTACATTGAAATTTCTGCTTGCGTATGCTTTAGAAGCAAGAATTAAGAGGACTACATTCATTATTTCAGCTGAAAAATGCTTAGTTTATGATTTATAGTCAACATTAATGAAATGTCCCCAACAGCGTTTTCAGCCCGAGGGGAGCACATTTTGACTGTTTTTTTAAAAACATCATTGTACATTGAAATTTCTGCTTGCGTATGCTTTAGAAGCAAGAATTAAGAGGACTACATTCATTTTTTCAGCTGAAAAATGCTTAGTTTTTGATTTATAGTCAACATTAATGAAATGTCCCCAACAGCGTTTTCAGCCCGAGTGGAGCACATTTTGACTGTTTTTTTTAAAAACATCATTGTACATTGAAATTTCTGCTTGCGTATGCTTTAGAAGCAAGAATTAAGAGGACTACATTCATTATTTCAGCTGAAAAATGCTTAGTTTATGAATTATAGTCAACATTAATGAAATGTTCCAAACAAGCGTTTTCAGCCCGAGTGGAGCACATTTTGACTGTTTTTTTAAAAACATCATTGTACATTGAAATTTCTGCTTGCATATGCTTTAGAAGCAAGAATTAAGAGGACTACATTCATTATTTCAGCTGAAAAATGCTTAGTTTATGATTTATAGTCAACATTAATGAAGTGTTCCAAACAAGCGTTTTCAGCCCGAGTGGAGCACATTTTGACCGTTTTTTTAAAAACATCATTGTACATTGAAATTTCTGTTTGCGTATGCTTTAGAAGCAAGAATTAAGAGGACTACATTCATTATTTCAGCTGAAAAATGCTTAGTTTATGATTTATAGTCAACATTAATGTAATGTCCCAAACAAGCGTTTTCAGCCCGAGTGGAGCACATTTTGACTGTTTTTTTAAAAACATCATTGTACATTGAAATTTCTGCTTGCGTATGCTTTAGAAGCAAGAATTAAGAGGACTACATTCATTATTTCAGCTGAAAAATGCTTAGTTTTTGATTTATAGTCAACATTAATGAAATGTCCCCAACAGCGTTTTCAGCCCGAGTGGAGCACATTTTGACTGTTTTTTTAAAAACATCATTGTACATTGAAATTTCTGCTTGCGTATGCTTTAGAAGCAAGAATTAAGAGGACTACATTCATTATTTCAGCTGAAAAATGCTTAGTTTTTGATTTATAGTCAACATTAATGAAATGTCCCCAACAGCGTTTTCAGCCCGAGTGGAGCACATTTTGACTGTTTTTTTAAAAACATCATTGTACATTGAAATTTCTGCTTGCGTATGCTTTAGAAGCAAGAATTAAGAGGACTACATTCATTTTTTCAGCTGAAAAATGCTTAGTTTATGATTTATAGTCAACATTAATGAAATGTTCCAAACAAGCGTTTTCAGCCCGAGTGGAGCACATTTTGACCGTTTTTTTAAAAACATCATTGTACATTGAAATTTCTGCTTGCGTATGCTTTAGAAGCAAGAATTAAGAGGACTACATTCATTATTTCAGCTGAAAAATGCTTAGTTTTTGATTTATAGTCAACATTAATGAAATGTCCCCAACAGCGTTTTCAGCCCGAGTGGAGCACATTTTGACTGTTTTTTTAAAAACATCATTGTACATTGAAATTTCTGCTTGCGTATGCTTTAGAAGCAAGAATTAAGAGGACTACATTCATTATTTCAGCTGAAAAATGCTTAGTTTATGATTTATAGTCAACATTAATGAAATGTCCCCAACAGCGTTTTCAGCCCGAGGGGAGCACATTTTGACTGTTTTTTTAAAAACATCATTGTACATTGAAATTTCTGCTTGCGTATGCTTTAGAAGCAAGAATTAAGAGGACTACATTCATTTTTTCAGCTGAAAAATGCTTAGTTTTTGATTTATAGTCAACATTAATGAAATGTCCCCAACAGCGTTTTCAGCCCGAGTGGAGCACATTTTGACTGTTTTTTTTAAAAACATCATTGTACATTGAAATTTCTGCTTGCGTATGCTTTAGAAGCAAGAATTAAGAGGACTACATTCATTATTTCAGCTGAAAAATGCTTAGTTTTTGATTTATAGTCAACATTAATGAAATGTCCCCAACAGCGTTTTCAGCCCGAGTGGAGCACATTTTGACTGTTTTTTTAAAAACATCATTGTACATTGAAATTTCTGCTTGCGTATGCTTTAGAATTAAGAATTAAGAGGACTACATTCATTATTTCAGCTGAAAAATGCTTAGTTTTTGATTTATAGTCAACATTAATGAAATGTCCCCAACAGCGTTTTCAGCCCGAGTGGAGCACATTTTGACTGTTTTTTTAAAAACATCATTGTACATTGAAATTTCTGTTTGCGTATGCTTTAGAAGCAAGAATTAAGAGGACTACATTCATTATTTCAGCTGAAAAATGCTTAGTTTATGATTTATAGTCAACATTAATGTAATGTCCCAAACAAGCGTTTTCAGCCCGAGTGGAGCACATTTTGACTGTTTTTTTAAAAACATCATTGTACATTGAAATTTCTGCTTGCGTATGCTTTAGAAGCAAGAATTAAGAGGACTACATTCATTATTTCAGCTGAAAAATGCTTAGTTTATGATTTATAGTCAACATTAATGAAATGTCCCAAACAAGCGTTTTCAGCCCGAGTGGAGCACATTTTGACTGTTTTTTTAAAAACATCATTGTACATTGAAATTTCTGCTTGCGTATGCTTTAGAAGCAAGAATTAAGAGGACTACATTCATTATTTCAGCTGAAAAATGCTTAGTTTATGATTTATAGTCAACATTAATGAAATGTTCCAAACAAGCGTTTTCAGCCCGAGTGGAGCACATTTTGACCGTTTTTTTAAAAACATCATTGTACATTGAAATTTCTGTTTGCGTATGCTTTAGAAGCAAGAATTAAGAGGACTACATTCATTATTTCAGCTGAAAAATGCTTAGTTTATGATTTATAGTCAACATTAATGTAATGTCCCAAACAAGCGTTTTCAGCCCGAGTGGAGCACATTTTGACTGTTTTTTTAAAAACATCATTGTACATTGAAATTTCTGCTTGTGTATGCTTTAGAAGCAAGAATTAAGAGGACTACATTCATTATTTCAGCTGAAAAATGCTTAGTTTATGATTTATAGTCAACATTAATGAAATGTTCCAAACAAGCGTTTTCAGCCCGAGTGGAGCACATTTTGACTGTTTTTTTAAAAACATCATTGTACATTGAAATTTCTGCTTGCGTATGCTTTAGAAGCAAGAATTAAGAGGACTACATTCATTATTTCAGCTGAAAAATGCTTAGTTTTTGATTTATAGTCAACATTAATGAAATGTCCCCAACAGCGTTTTCAGCCCGAGTGGAGCACATTTTGACTGTTTTTTTTAAAAACATCATTGTACATTGAAATATCTGCTTGCGTATGCTTTAGAAGCAAGAATTAAGAGGACTACATTCATTATTTCAGCTGAAAAATGCTTAGTTTATGATTTATAGTCAACATTAATGAAATGTCCCCAACAGCGTTTTCAGCCCGAGTGGAGCACATTTTGACTGTTTTTTTAAAAACATCATTGTACATTGAAATTTCTGCTTGCATATGCTTTAGAAGCAAGAATTAAGAGGACTACATTCATTATTTCAGCTGAAAAATGCTTAGTTTATGATTTATAGTCAACATTAATGAAATGTTCCAAACAAGCGTTTTCAGCCCGAGTGGAGCACATTTTGACCGTTTTTTTAAAAACATCATTGTACATTGAAATTTCTGTTTGCGTATGCTTTAGAAGCAAGAATTAAGAGGACTACATTCATTATTTCAGCTGAAAAATGCTTAGTTTATGATTTATAGTCAACATTAATGTAATGTCCCAAACAAGCGTTTTCAGCCCGAGTGGAGCACATTTTGACTGTTTTTTTAAAAACATCATTGTACATTGAAATTTCTGCTTGCGTATGCTTTAGAAGCAAGAATTAAGAGGACTACATTCATTATTTCAGCTGAAAAATGCTTAGTTTTTGATTTATAGTCAACATTAATGAAATGTCCCCAACAGCGTTTTCAGCCCGAGTGGAGCACATTTTGACTGTTTTTTTAAAAACATCATTGTACATTGAAATTTCTGCTTGCGTATGCTTTAGAAGCAAGAATTAAGAGGACTACATTCATTATTTCAGCTGAAAAATGCTTAGTTTTTGATTTATAGTCAACATTAATGAAATGTCCCCAACAGCGTTTTCAGCCCGAGTGGAGCACATTTTGACTGTTTTTTTAAAAACATCATTGTACATTGAAATTTCTGCTTGCATATGCTTTAGAAGCAAGAATTAAGAGGACTACATTCATTATTTCAGCTGAAAAATGCTTAGTTTATGATTTATAGTCAACATTAATGTAATGTCTTAAACAAGCGTTTTCAGCCCGAGTGGAGCACATTTTGACTGTTTTTTTAAAAACATCATTGTACATTGAAATTTCTGCTTGCGTATGCTTTAGAAGCAAGAATTAAGAAGACTACATTCATTATTTCAGCTGAAAAATGCTTAGTTTTTGATTTATAGTCAACATTAATGAAATGTCCCCAACAGCGTTTTCAGCCCGAGTGGAGCACATTTTGACTGTTTTTTTTAAAAACATCATTGTACATTGAAATTTCTGCTTGCGTATGCTTTAGAAGCAAGAATTAAGAGTACTACATTCATTATTTCAGCTGAAAAATGCTTAGTTTTTGATTTATAGTCAACATTAATGAAATGTCCCCAACAGCGTTTTCAGCCCGAGTGGAGCACATTTTGACTGTTTTTTTAAAAACATCATTGTACATTGAAATTTCTGCTTGCGTATGCTTTAGAAGCAAGAATTAAGAGGACTACATTCATTATTTCAGCTGAAAAATGCTTAGTTTATGATTTATAGTCAACATTAATGAAATGTCCCCAACAGCGTTTTCAGCCCGAGTGGAGCACATTTTTACTGTTTTTTTAAAAACATCATTGTACATTGAAATTTCTGCTTGCGTATGCTTTAGAAGCAAATATTAAGAGGACTACATTCATTTTTTCAGCTGAAAAATGCTTAGTTTTTGATTTATAGTCAACATTAATGAAATGTCCCCAACAGCGTTTTCAGCCCGAGTGGAGCACATTTTGACTGTTTTTTTTAAAAACATCATTGTACATTGAAATTTCTGCTTGCGTATGCTTTAGAAGCAAGAATTAAGAGGACTACATTCATTATTTCAGCTGAAAAATGCTTAGTTTATGAATTATAGTCAACATTAATGAAATGTTCCAAACAAGCGTTTTCAGCCCGAGTGGAGCACATTTTGACTGTTTTTTTAAAAACATCATTGTACATTGAAATTTCTGCTTGCATATGCTTTAGAAGCAAGAATTAAGAGGACTACATTCATTATTTCAGCTGAAAAATGCTTAGTTTATGATTTATAGTCAACATTAATGAAATGTTCCAAACAAGCGTTTTCAGCCCGAGTGGAGCACATTTTGACCGTTTTTTTAAAAACATCATTGTACATTGAAATTTCTGCTTGCGTATGCTTTAGAAGCAAGAATTAAGAGGACTACATTCATTATTTCAGCTGAAAAATGCTTAGTTTATGAATTATAGTCAACATTAATGTAATGTCCCAAACAAGCGTTTTCAGCCCGAGTGGAGCACATTTTGACAGTTTTTTTAAAAACGTCATTGTACATTGAAATTTCTGCTTGCGTATGCTTTAGAATTAAGAATTAAGAGGACTACATTCATTATTTCAGCTGAAAAATGCTTAGTTTATGATTTATAGTCAACATTAATGAAATGTCCCCAACAGCGTTTTCAGCCCGAGTGGAGCACATTTTGACTGTTTTTTTAAAAACATCATTGTACATTGAAATTTCTGCTTGCGTATGCTTTAGAAGCAAGAATTAAGAGGACTACATTCATTATTTCAGCTGAAAAATGCTGAGTTTATGAATTATAGTCAACATTAATGAAATGTTCCAAACAAGCGTTTTCAGCCCGAGTGGAGCACATTTTGACTGTTTTTTTAAAAACATCATTGTACATTGAAATTTCTGCTTGCATATGCTTTAGAAGCAAGAATTAAGAGGACTACATTCATTATTTCAGCTGAAAAATGCTTAGTTTATGATTTATAGTCAACATTAATGAAATGTTCCAAACAAGCGTTTTCAGCCCGAGTGGAGCACATTTTGACCGTTTTTTTAAAAACATCATTGTACATTGAAATTTCTGTTTGCGTATGCTTTAGAAGCAAGAATTAAGAGGACTACATTCATTATTTCAGCTGAAAAATGCTTAGTTTATGATTTATAGTCAACATTAATGTAATGTCCCAAACAAGCGTTTTCAGCCCGAGTGAAGCACATTTTGACTGTTTTTTTAAAAACATCATTGTACATTGAAATTTCTGCTTGTGTATGCTTTAGAAGCAAGAATTAAGAGGACTACATTCATTATTTCAGCTGAAAAATGCTTAGTTTATGATTTATAGTCAACATTAATGAAATGTTCCAAACAAGCGTTTTCAGCCCGAGTGGAGCACATTTTGACTGTTTTTTTAAAAACATCATTGTACATTGAAATTTCTGCTTGCGTATGCTTTAGAAGCAAGAATTAAGAGGACTACATTCATTATTTCAGCTGAAAAATGCTTAGTTTTTGATTTATAGTCAACATTAATGAAATGTCCCCAACAGCGTTTTCAGCCCGAGTGGAGCACATTTTGACTGTTTTTTTTAAAAACATCATTGTACATTGAAATATCTGCTTGCGTATGCTTTAGAAGCAAGAATTAAGAGGACTACATTCATTATTTCAGCTGAAAAATGCTTAGTTTATGATTTATAGTCAACATTAATGAAATGTCCCCAACAGCGTTTTCAGCCCGAGTGGAGCACATTTTGACTGTTTTTTTAAAAACATCATTGTACATTGAAATTTCTGCTTGCGTATGCTTTAGAAGCAAGAATTAAGAGGACTACATTCATTATTTCAGCTGAAAAATGCTTAGTTTATGATTTATAGTCAACATTAATGAAATGTCCCCAACAGCGTTTTCAGCCCGAGGGGAGCACATTTTGACTGTTTTTTTAAAAACATCATTGTACATTGAAATTTCTGCTTGCGTATGCTTTAGAAGCAAGAATTAAGAGGACTACATTCATTTTTTCAGCTGAAAAATGCTTAGTTTTTGATTTATAGTCAACATTAATGAAATGTCCCCAACAGCGTTTTCAGCCCGAGTGGAGCACATTTTGACTGTTTTTTTTAAAAACATCATTGTACATTGAAATTTCTGCTTGCGTATGCTTTAGAAGCAAGAATTAAGAGGACTACATTCATTATTTCAGCTGAAAAATGCTTAGTTTATGAATTATAGTCAACATTAATGAAATGTTCCAAACAAGCGTTTTCAGCCCGAGTGGAGCACATTTTGACTGTTTTTTTAAAAACATCATTGTACATTGAAATTTCTGCTTGCATATGCTTTAGAAGCAAGAATTAAGAGGACTACATTCATTATTTCAGCTGAAAAATGCTTAGTTTATGATTTATAGTCAACATTAATGAAGTGTTCCAAACAAGCGTTTTCAGCCCGAGTGGAGCACATTTTGACCGTTTTTTTAAAAACATCATTGTACATTGAAATTTCTGTTTGCGTATGCTTTAGAAGCAAGAATTAAGAGGACTACATTCATTATTTCAGCTGAAAAATGCTTAGTTTATGATTTATAGTCAACATTAATGTAATGTCCCAAACAAGCGTTTTCAGCCCGAGTGGAGCACATTTTGACTGTTTTTTTAAAAACATCATTGTACATTGAAATTTCTGCTTGCGTATGCTTTAGAAGCAAGAATTAAGAGGACTACATTCATTATTTCAGCTGAAAAATGCTTAGTTTTTGATTTATAGTCAACATTAATGAAATGTCCCCAACAGCGTTTTCAGCCCGAGTGGAGCACATTTTGACTGTTTTTTTAAAAACATCATTGTACATTGAAATTTCTGCTTGCGTATGCTTTAGAAGCAAGAATTAAGAGGACTACATTCATTATTTCAGCTGAAAAATGCTTAGTTTTTGATTTATAGTCAACATTAATGAAATGTCCCCAACAGCGTTTTCAGCCCGAGTGGAGCACATTTTGACTGTTTTTTTAAAAACATCATTGTACATTGAAATTTCTGCTTGCGTATGCTTTAGAAGCAAGAATTAAGAGGACTACATTCATTTTTTCAGCTGAAAAATGCTTAGTTTATGATTTATAGTCAACATTAATGAAATGTTCCAAACAAGCGTTTTCAGCCCGAGTGGAGCACATTTTGACCGTTTTTTTAAAAACATCATTGTACATTGAAATTTCTGCTTGCGTATGCTTTAGAAGCAAGAATTAAGAGGACTACATTCATTATTTCAGCTGAAAAATGCTTAGTTTTTGATTTATAGTCAACATTAATGAAATGTCCCCAACAGCGTTTTCAGCCCGAGTGGAGCACATTTTGACTGTTTTTTTAAAAACATCATTGTACATTGAAATTTCTGCTTGCGTATGCTTTAGAAGCAAGAATTAAGAGGACTACATTCATTATTTCAGCTGAAAAATGCTTAGTTTATGATTTATAGTCAACATTAATGAAATGTCCCCAACAGCGTTTTCAGCCCGAGGGGAGCACATTTTGACTGTTTTTTTAAAAACATCATTGTACATTGAAATTTCTGCTTGCGTATGCTTTAGAAGCAAGAATTAAGAGGACTACATTCATTTTTTCAGCTGAAAAATGCTTAGTTTTTGATTTATAGTCAACATTAATGAAATGTCCCCAACAGCGTTTTCAGCCCGAGTGGAGCACATTTTGACTGTTTTTTTTAAAAACATCATTGTACATTGAAATTTCTGCTTGCGTATGCTTTAGAAGCAAGAATTAAGAGGACTACATTCATTATTTCAGCTGAAAAATGCTTAGTTTTTGATTTATAGTCAACATTAATGAAATGTCCCCAACAGCGTTTTCAGCCCGAGTGGAGCACATTTTGACTGTTTTTTTAAAAACATCATTGTACATTGAAATTTCTGCTTGCGTATGCTTTAGAATTAAGAATTAAGAGGACTACATTCATTATTTCAGCTGAAAAATGCTTAGTTTTTGATTTATAGTCAACATTAATGAAATGTCCCCAACAGCGTTTTCAGCCCGAGTGGAGCACATTTTGACTGTTTTTTTAAAAACATCATTGTACATTGAAATTTCTGTTTGCGTATGCTTTAGAAGCAAGAATTAAGAGGACTACATTCATTATTTCAGCTGAAAAATGCTTAGTTTATGATTTATAGTCAACATTAATGTAATGTCCCAAACAAGCGTTTTCAGCCCGAGTGGAGCACATTTTGACTGTTTTTTTAAAAACATCATTGTACATTGAAATTTCTGCTTGCGTATGCTTTAGAAGCAAGAATTAAGAGGACTACATTCATTATTTCAGCTGAAAAATGCTTAGTTTATGATTTATAGTCAACATTAATGAAATGTCCCAAACAAGCGTTTTCAGCCCGAGTGGAGCACATTTTGACTGTTTTTTTAAAAACATCATTGTACATTGAAATTTCTGCTTGCGTATGCTTTAGAAGCAAGAATTAAGAGGACTACATTCATTATTTCAGCTGAAAAATGCTTAGTTTATGATTTATAGTCAACATTAATGAAATGTTCCAAACAAGCGTTTTCAGCCCGAGTGGAGCACATTTTGACCGTTTTTTTAAAAACATCATTGTACATTGAAATTTCTGTTTGCGTATGCTTTAGAAGCAAGAATTAAGAGGACTACATTCATTATTTCAGCTGAAAAATGCTTAGTTTATGATTTATAGTCAACATTAATGTAATGTCCCAAACAAGCGTTTTCAGCCCGAGTGGAGCACATTTTGACTGTTTTTTTAAAAACATCATTGTACATTGAAATTTCTGCTTGTGTATGCTTTAGAAGCAAGAATTAAGAGGACTACATTCATTATTTCAGCTGAAAAATGCTTAGTTTATGATTTATAGTCAACATTAATGAAATGTTCCAAACAAGCGTTTTCAGCCCGAGTGGAGCACATTTTGACTGTTTTTTTAAAAACATCATTGTACATTGAAATTTCTGCTTGCGTATGCTTTAGAAGCAAGAATTAAGAGGACTACATTCATTATTTCAGCTGAAAAATGCTTAGTTTTTGATTTATAGTCAACATTAATGAAATGTCCCCAACAGCGTTTTCAGCCCGAGTGGAGCACATTTTGACTGTTTTTTTTAAAAACATCATTGTACATTGAAATATCTGCTTGCGTATGCTTTAGAAGCAAGAATTAAGAGGACTACATTCATTATTTCAGCTGAAAAATGCTTAGTTTATGATTTATAGTCAACATTAATGAAATGTCCCCAACAGCGTTTTCAGCCCGAGTGGAGCACATTTTGACTGTTTTTTTAAAAACATCATTGTACATTGAAATTTCTGCTTGCATATGCTTTAGAAGCAAGAATTAAGAGGACTACATTCATTATTTCAGCTGAAAAATGCTTAGTTTATGATTTATAGTCAACATTAATGAAATGTTCCAAACAAGCGTTTTCAGCCCGAGTGGAGCACATTTTGACCGTTTTTTTAAAAACATCATTGTACATTGAAATTTCTGTTTGCGTATGCTTTAGAAGCAAGAATTAAGAGGACTACATTCATTATTTCAGCTGAAAAATGCTTAGTTTATGATTTATAGTCAACATTAATGTAATGTCCCAAACAAGCGTTTTCAGCCCGAGTGGAGCACATTTTGACTGTTTTTTTAAAAACATCATTGTACATTGAAATTTCTGCTTGCGTATGCTTTAGAAGCAAGAATTAAGAGGACTACATTCATTATTTCAGCTGAAAAATGCTTAGTTTTTGATTTATAGTCAACATTAATGAAATGTTCCAAACAAGCGTTTTCAGCCCGAGTGGAGCACATTTTGACTGTTTTTTTAAAAACATCATTGTACATTGAAATTTCTGCTTGCGTATGCTTTAGAAGCAAGAATTAAGAGGACTACATTCATTATTTCAGCTGAAAAATGCTTAGTTTTTGATTTATAGTCAACATTAATGAAATGTCCCCAACAGCGTTTTCAGCCCGAGTGGAGCACATTTTGACTGTTTTTTTAAAAACATCATTGTACATTGAAATTTCTGCTTGCGTATGCTTTAGAAGCAAGAATTAAGAGGACTACATTCATTATTTCAGCTGAAAAATGCTTAGTTTATGATTTATAGTCAACATTAATGAAATGTCCCCAACAGCGTTTTCAGCCCGAGTGGAGCACATTTTGACTGTTTTTTTAAAAACATCATTGTACATTGAAATTTCTGCTTGCGTATGCTTTAGAAGCAAGAATTAAGAGGACTACATTCATTATTTCAGCTGAAAAATGCTTAGTTTTTGATTTATAGTCAACATTAATGAAATGTCCCCAACAGCGTTTTCAGCCCGAGTGGAGCACATTTTGACTGTTTTTTTAAAAACATCATTGTACATTGAAATTTCTGCTTGCGTATGCTTTAGAAGCAAGAATTAAGAGGACTACATTCATTTTTTCAGCTGAAAAATGCTTAGTTTATGATTTATAGTCAACATTAATGAAATGTTCCAAACAAGCGTTTTCAGCCCGAGTGGAGCACATTTTGACCGTTTTTTTAAAAACATCATTGTACATTGAAATTTCTGCTTGCGTATGCTTTAGAAGCAAGAATTAAGAGGACTACATTCATTATTTCAGCTGAAAAATGCTTAGTTTTTGATTTATAGTCAACATTAATGAAATGTCCCCAACAGCGTTTTCAGCCCGAGTGGAGCACATTTTGACTGTTTTTTTAAAAACATCATTGTACATTGAAATTTCTGCTTGCGTATGCTTTAGAAGCAAGAATTAAGAGGACTACATTCATTATTTCAGCTGAAAAATGCTTAGTTTATGATTTATAGTCAACATTAATGAAATGTCCCCAACAGCGTTTTCAGCCGAGTGGAGCACATTTTGACTGTTTTTTTAAAAACATCATTGTACATTGAAATTTCTGCTTGCGTATGCTTTAGAAGCAAGAATTAAGAGGACTACATTCATTATTTCAGCTGAAAAATGCTTAGTTTTTGATTTATAGTCAACATTAATGAAATGTCCCCAACAGCGTTTTCAGCCCGAGTGGAGCACATTTTGACTGTTTTTTTAAAAACATCATTGTACATTGAAATTTCTGCTTGCGTATGCTTTAGAAGCAAGAATTAAGAGGACTACATTCATTTTTTCAGCTGAAAAATGCTTAGTTTATGATTTATAGTCAACATTAATGAAATGTTCCAAACAAGCGTTTTCAGCCCGAGTGGAGCACATTTTGACCGTTTTTTTAAAAACATCATTGTACATTGAAATTTCTGCTTGCGTATGCTTTAGAAGCAAGAATTAAGAGGACTACATTCATTATTTCAGCTGAAAAATGCTTAGTTTTTGATTTATAGTCAACATTAATGAAATGTCCCCAACAGCGTTTTCAGCCCGAGTGGAGCACATTTTGACTGTTTTTTTAAAAACATCATTGTACATTGAAATTTCTGCTTGCGTATGCTTTAGAAGCAAGAATTAAGAGGACTACATTCATTATTTCAGCTGAAAAATGCTTAGTTTATGATTTATAGTCAACATTAATGAAATGTCCCCAACAGCGTTTTCAGCCCGAGGGGAGCACATTTTGACTGTTTTTTTAAAAACATCATTGTACATTGAAATTTCTGCTTGCGTATGCTTTAGAAGCAAGAATTAAGAGGACTACATTCATTTTTTCAGCTGAAAAATGCTTAGTTTTTGATTTATAGTCAACATTAATGAAATGTCCCTAACAGCGTTTTCAGCCCGAGTGGAGCACATTTTGACTGTTTTTTTTAAAAACATCATTGTACATTGAAATTTCTGCTTGCGTATGCTTTAGAAGCAAGAATTAAGAGGACTACATTCATTATTTCAGCTGAAAAATGCTTAGTTTATGAATTATAGTCAACATTAATGAAATGTTCCAAACAAGCGTTTTCAGCCCGAGTGGAGCACATTTTGACCGTTTTTTTAAAAACATCATTGTACATTGAAATTTCTGCTTGCGTATGCTTTAGAAGCAAGAATTAAGAGGACTACATTCATTATTTCAGCTGAAAAATGCTTAGTTTTTGATTTATAGTCAACATTAATGAAATGTCCCCAACAGCGTTTTCAGCCCGAGTGGAGCACATTTTGACTGTTTTTTTAAAAACATCATTGTACATTGAAATTTCTGCTTGCGTATGCTTTAGAAGCAAGAATTAAGAGGACTACATTCATTATTTCAGCTGAAAAATGCTTAGTTTATGATTTATAGTCAACATTAATGAAATGTCCCCAACAGCGTTTTCAGCCCGAGGGGAGCACATTTTGACTGTTTTTTTAAAAACATCATTGTACATTGAAATTTCTGCTTGCGTATGCTTTAGAAGCAAGAATTAAGAGGACTACATTCATTTTTTCAGCTGAAAAATGCTTAGTTTTTGATTTATAGTCAACATTAATGAAATGTCCCCAACAGCGTTTTCAGCCCGAGTGGAGCACATTTTGACTGTTTTTTTTAAAAACATCATTGTACATTGAAATTTCTGCTTGCGTATGCTTTAGAAGCAAGAATTAAGAGGACTACATTCATTATTTCAGCTGAAAAATGCTTAGTTTATGATTTATAGTCAACATTAATGAAATGTTCCAAACAAGCGTTTTCAGCCCGAGTGGAGCACATTTTGACCGTTTTTTTAAAAACATCATTGTACATTGAAATTTCTGTTTGCGTATGCTTTAGAAGCAAGAATTAAGAGGACTACATTCATTATTTCAGCTGAAAAATGCTTAGTTTATGATTTATAGTCAACATTAATGTAATGTCCCAAACAAGCGTTTTCAGCCCGAGTGGAGCACATTTTGACTGTTTTTTTAAAAACATCATTGTACATTGAAATTTCTGCTTGCGTATGCTTTAGAAGCAAGAATTAAGAAGACTACATTCATTATTTCAGCTGAAAAATGCTTAGTTTTTGATTTATAGTCAACATTAATGAAATGTCCCCAACAGCGTTTTCAGCCCGAGTGGAGCACATTTTGACTGTTTTTTTAAAAACATCATTGTACATTGAAATTTCTGCTTGCGTATGCTTTAGAAGCAAGAATTAAGAGGACTACATTCATTATTTCAGCTGAAAAATGCTTAGTTTTTGATTTATAGTCAACATTAATGAAATGTCCCCAACAGCGTTTTCAGCCCGAGTGGAGCACATTTTGACTGTTTTTTTAAAAACATCATTGTACATTGAAATTTCTGCTTGCGTATGCTTTAGAAGCAAGAATTAAGAGGACTACATTCATTATTTCAGCTGAAAAATGCTTAGTTTATGATTTATAGTCAACATTAATGAAATGTCCCCAACAGCGTTTTCAGCCCGAGTGGAGCACATTTTGACTGTTTTTTTAAAAACATCATTGTACATTGAAATTTCTGCTTGCGTATGCTTTAGAAGCAAGAATTAAGAGGACTACATTCATTATTTCAGCTGAAAAATGCTTAGTTTATGATTTATAGTCAACATTAATGAAATGTCCCCAACAGCGTTTTCAGCCCGAGGGGAGCACATTTTGACTGTTTTTTTAAAAACATCATTGTACATTGAAATTTCTGCTTGCGTATGCTTTAGAAGCAAGAATTAAGAGGACTACATTCATTTTTTCAGCTGAAAAATGCTTAGTTTTTGATTTATAGTCAACATTAATGAAATGTCCCCAACAGCGTTTTCAGCCCGAGTGGAGCACATTTTGACTGTTTTTTTTAAAAACATCATTGTACATTGAAATTTCTGCTTGCGTATGCTTTAGAAGCAAGAATTAAGAGGACTACATTCATTATTTCAGCTGAAAAATGCTTAGTTTATGAATTATAGTCAACATTAATGAAATGTTCCAAACAAGCGTTTTCAGCCCGAGTGGAGCACATTTTGACTGTTTTTTTAAAAACATCATTGTACATTGAAATTTCTGCTTGCATATGCTTTAGAAGCAAGAATTAAGAGGACTACATTCATTATTTCAGCTGAAAAATGCTTAGTTTATGATTTATAGTCAACATTAATGAAGTGTTCCAAACAAGCGTTTTCAGCCCGAGTGGAGCACATTTTGACCGTTTTTTTAAAAACATCATTGTACATTGAAATTTCTGTTTGCGTATGCTTTAGAAGCAAGAATTAAGAGGACTACATTCATTATTTCAGCTGAAAAATGCTTAGTTTATGATTTATAGTCAACATTAATGTAATGTCCCAAACAAGCGTTTTCAGCCCGAGTGGAGCACATTTTGACTGTTTTTTTAAAAACATCATTGTACATTGAAATTTCTGCTTGCGTATGCTTTAGAAGCAAGAATTAAGAGGACTACATTCATTATTTCAGCTGAAAAATGCTTAGTTTTTGATTTATAGTCAACATTAATGAAATGTCCCCAACAGCGTTTTCAGCCCGAGTGGAGCACATTTTGACTGTTTTTTTAAAAACATCATTGTACATTGAAATTTCTGCTTGCGTATGCTTTAGAAGCAAGAATTAAGAGGACTACATTCATTATTTCAGCTGAAAAATGCTTAGTTTTTGATTTATAGTCAACATTAATGAAATGTCCCCAACAGCGTTTTCAGCCCGAGTGGAGCATATTTTGACTGTTTTTTTAAAAACATCATTGTACATTGAAATTTCTGCTTGCGTATGCTTTAGAAGCAAGAATTAAGAGGACTACATTCATTATTTCAGCTGAAAAATGCTTAGTTTATGATTTATAGTCAACATTAATGAAATGTCCCCAACAGCGTTTTCAGCCCGAGTGGAGCACATTTTGACTGTTTTTTTAAAAACATCATTGTACATTGAAATTTCTGCTTGCGTATGCTTTAGAAGCAAGAATTAAGAGTACTACATTCATTATTTCAGCTGAAAAATGCTTAGTTTTTGATTTATAGTCAACATTAATGAAATGTCCCCAACAGCGTTTTCAGCCCGAGTGGAGCACATTTTGACTGTTTTTTTAAAAACATCATTGTACATTGAAATTTCTGCTTGCGTATGCTTTAGAAGCAAGAATTAAGAGGACTACATTCATTATTTCAGCTGAAAAATGCTTAGTTTATGATTTATAGTCAACATTAATGAAATGTCCCCAACAGCGTTTTCAGCCCGAGTGGAGCACATTTTGACTGTTTTTTTAAAAACATCATTGTACATTGAAATTTCTGCTTGCGTATGCTTTAGAAGCAAATATTAAGAGGACTACATTCATTTTTTCAGCTGAAAAATGCTTAGTTTTTGATTTATAGTCAACATTAATGAAATGTCCCCAACAGCGTTTTCAGCCCGAGTGGAGCACATTTTGACTGTTTTTTTTAAAAACATCATTGTACATTGAAATTTCTGCTTGCGTATGCTTTAGAAGCAAGAATTAAGAGGACTACATTCATTATTTCAGCTGAAAAATGCTTAGTTTATGAATTATAGTCAACATTAATGAAATGTTCCAAACAAGCGTTTTCAGCCCGAGTGGAGCACATTTTGACTGTTTTTTTAAAAACATCATTGTACATTGAAATTTCTGCTTGCATATGCTTTAGAAGCAAGAATTAAGAGGACTACATTCATTATTTCAGCTGAAAAATGCTTAGTTTATGATTTATAGTCAACATTAATGAAATGTTCCAAACAAGCGTTTTCAGCCCGAGTGGAGCACATTTTGACCGTTTTTTTAAAAACATCATTGTACATTGAAATTTCTGCTTGCGTATGCTTTAGAAGCAAGAATTAAGAGGACTACATTCATTATTTCAGCTGAAAAATGCTTAGTTTATGAATTATAGTCAACATTAATGTAATGTCCCAAACAAGCGTTTTCAGCCCGAGTGGAGCACATTTTGACAGTTTTTTTAAAAACGTCATTGTACATTGAAATTTCTGCTTGCGTATGCTTTAGAATTAAGAATTAAGAGGACTACATTCATTATTTCAGCTGAAAAATGCTTAGTTTATGATTTATAGTCAACATTAATGAAATGTCCCCAACAGCGTTTTCAGCCCGAGTGGAGCACATTTTGACTGTTTTTTTAAAAACATCATTGTACATTGAAATTTCTGCTTGCGTATGCTTTAGAAGCAAGAATTAAGAGGACTACATTCATTATTTCAGCTGAAAAATGCTTAGTTTATGAATTATAGTCAACATTAATGAAATGTTCCAAACAAGCGTTTTCAGCCCGAGTGGAGCACATTTTGACTGTTTTTTTAAAAACATCATTGTACATTGAAATTTCTGCTTGCATATGCTTTAGAAGCAAGAATTAAGAGGACTACATTCATTATTTCAGCTGAAAAATGCTTAGTTTATGATTTATAGTCAACATTAATGAAATGTTCCAAACAAGCGTTTTCAGCCCGAGTGGAGCACATTTTGACCGTTTTTTTAAAAACATCATTGTACATTGAAATTTCTGTTTGCGTATGCTTTAGAAGCAAGAATTAAGAGGACTACATTCATTATTTCAGCTGAAAAATGCTTAGTTTATGATTTATAGTCAACATTAATGTAATGTCCCAAACAAGCGTTTTCAGCCCGAGTGGAGCACATTTTGACTGTTTTTTTAAAAACATCATTGTACATTGAAATTTCTGCTTGTGTATGCTTTAGAAGCAAGAATTAAGAGGACTACATTCATTATTTCAGCTGAAAAATGCTTAGTTTATGATTTATAGTCAACATTAATGAAATGTTCCAAACAAGCGTTTTCAGCCCGAGTGGAGCACATTTTGACTGTTTTTTTAAAAACATCATTGTACATTGAAATTTCTGCTTGCGTATGCTTTAGAAGCAAGAATTAAGAGGACTACATTCATTATTTCAGCTGAAAAATGCTTAGTTTTTGATTTATAGTCAACATTATTGAAATGTCCCCAACAGCGTTTTCAGCCCGAGTGGAGCACATTTTGACTGTTTTTTTAAAAACATCATTGTACATTGAAATATCTGCTTGCGTATGCTTTAGAAGCAAGAATTAAGAGGACTACATTCATTATTTCAGCTGAAAAATGCTTAGTTTATGATTTATAGTCAACATTAATGAAATGTCCCCAACAGCGTTTTCAGCCCGAGTGGAGCACATTTTGACTGTTTTTTTAAAAACATCATTGTACATTGAAATTTCTGCTTGCGTATGCTTTAGAAGCAAGAATTAAGAGGACTACATTCATTATTTCAGCTGAAAAATGCTTAGTTTATGATTTATAGTCAACATTAATGAAATGTCCCCAACAGCGTTTTCAGCCCGAGGGGAGCACATTTTGACTGTTTTTTTAAAAACATCATTGTACATTGAAATTTCTGCTTGCGTATGCTTTAGAAGCAAGAATTAAGAGGACTACATTCATTTTTTCAGCTGAAAAATGCTTAGTTTTTGATTTATAGTCAACATTAATGAAATGTCCCCAACAGCGTTTTCAGCCCGAGTGGAGCACATTTTGACTGTTTTTTTTAAAAACATCATTGTACATTGAAATTTCTGCTTGCGTATGCTTTAGAAGCAAGAATTAAGAGGACTACATTCATTATTTCAGCTGAAAAATGCTTAGTTTATGATTTATAGTCAACATTAATGTAATGTCCCAAACAAGCGTTTTCAGCCCGAGTGGAGCACATTTTGACTGTTTTTTTAAAAACATCATTGTACATTGAAATTTCTGCTTGTGTATGCTTTAGAAGCAAGAATTAAGAGGACTACATTCATTATTTCAGCTGAAAAATGCTTAGTTTATGATTTATAGTCAACATTAATGAAATGTTCCAAACAAGCGTTTTCAGCCCGAGTGGAGCACATTTTGACTGTTTTTTTAAAAACATCATTGTACATTGAAATTTCTGCTTGCGTATGCTTTAGAAGCAAGAATTAAGAGGACTACATTCATTATTTCAGCTGAAAAATGCTTAGTTTTTGATTTATAGTCAACATTAATGAAATGTCCCCAACAGCGTTTTCAGCCCGAGTGGAGCACATTTTGACTGTTTTTTTTAAAAACATCATTGTACATTGAAATATCTGCTTGCGTATGCTTTAGAAGCAAGAATTAAGAGGACTACATTCATTATTTCAGCTGAAAAATGCTTAGTTTATGATTTATAGTCAACATTAATGAAATGTCCCCAACAGCGTTTTCAGCCCGAGTGGAGCACATTTTGACTGTTTTTTTAAAAACATCATTGTACATTGAAATTTCTGCTTGCGTATGCTTTAGAAGCAAGAATTAAGAGGACTACATTCATTATTTCAGCTGAAAAATGCTTAGTTTATGATTTATAGTCAACATTAATGAAATGTCCCCAACAGCGTTTTCAGCCCGAGGGGAGCACATTTTGACTGTTTTTTTAAAAACATCATTGTACATTGAAATTTCTGCTTGCGTATGCTTTAGAAGCAAGAATTAAGAGGACTACATTCATTTTTTCAGCTGAAAAATGCTTAGTTTTTGATTTATAGTCAACATTAATGAAATGTCCCCAACAGCGTTTTCAGCCCGAGTGGAGCACATTTTGACTGTTTTTTTTAAAAACATCATTGTACATTGAAATTTCTGCTTGCGTATGCTTTAGAAGCAAGAATTAAGAGGACTACATTCATTATTTCAGCTGAAAAATGCTTAGTTTATGAATTATAGTCAACATTAATGAAATGTTCCAAACAAGCGTTTTCAGCCCGAGTGGAGCACATTTTGACTGTTTTTTTAAAAACATCATTGTACATTGAAATTTCTGCTTGCATATGCTTTAGAAGCAAGAATTAAGAGGACTACATTCATTATTTCAGCTGAAAAATGCTTAGTTTATGATTTATAGTCAACATTAATGAAGTGTTCCAAACAAGCGTTTTCAGCCCGAGTGGAGCACATTTTGACCGTTTTTTTAAAAACATCATTGTACATTGAAATTTCTGTTTGCGTATGCTTTAGAAGCAAGAATTAAGAGGACTACATTCATTATTTCAGCTGAAAAATGCTTAGTTTATGATTTATAGTCAACATTAATGTAATGTCCCAAACAAGCGTTTTCAGCCCGAGTGGAGCACATTTTGACTGTTTTTTTAAAAACATCATTGTACATTGAAATTTCTGCTTGCGTATGCTTTAGAAGCAAGAATTAAGAGGACTACATTCATTATTTCAGCTGAAAAATGCTTAGTTTTTGATTTATAGTCAACATTAATGAAATGTCCCCAACAGCGTTTTCAGCCCGAGGGGAGCACATTTTGACTGTTTTTTTAAAAACATCATTGTACATTGAAATTTCTGCTTGCGTATGCTTTAGAAGCAAGAATTAAGAGGACTACATTCATTTTTTCAGCTGAAAAATGCTTAGTTTTTGATTTATAGTCAACATTAATGAAATGTCCCCAACAGCGTTTTCAGCCCGAGTGGAGCACATTTTGACTGTTTTTTTTAAAAACATCATTGTACATTGAAATTTCTGCTTGCGTATGCTTTAGAAGCAAGAATTAAGAGGACTACATTCATTATTTCAGCTGAAAAATGCTTAGTTTTTGATTTATAGTCAACATTAATGAAATGTCCCCAACAGCGTTTTCAGCCCGAGTGGAGCACATTTTGACTGTTTTTTTTAAAAACATCATTGTACATTGAAATATCTGCTTGCGTATGCTTTAGAAGCAAGAATTAAGAGGACTACATTCATTATTTCAGCTGAAAAATGCTTAGTTTATGATTTATAGTCAACATTAATGAAATGTCCCCAACAGCGTTTTCAGCCCGAGTGGAGCACATTTTGACTGTTTTTTTAAAAACATCATTGTACATTGAAATTTCTGCTTGCGTATGCTTTAGAAGCAAGAATTAAGAGGACTACATTCATTATTTCAGCTGAAAAATGCTTAGTTTATGATTTATAGTCAACATTAATGAAATGTCCCCAACAGCGTTTTCAGCCCGAGGGGAGCACATTTTGACTGTTTTTTTAAAAACATCATTGTACATTGAAATTTCTGCTTGCGTATGCTTTAGAAGCAAGAATTAAGAGGACTACATTCATTTTTTCAGCTGAAAAATGCTTAGTTTTTGATTTATAGTCAACATTAATGAAATGTCCCCAACAGCGTTTTCAGCCCGAGTGGAGCACATTTTGACTGTTTTTTTTAAAAACATCATTGTACATTGAAATTTCTGCTTGCGTATGCTTTAGAAGCAAGAATTAAGAGGACTACATTCATTATTTCAGCTGAAAAATGCTTAGTTTATGAATTATAGTCAACATTAATGAAATGTTCCAAACAAGCGTTTTCAGCCCGAGTGGAGCACATTTTGACTGTTTTTTTAAAAACATCATTGTACATTGAAATTTCTGCTTGCATATGCTTTAGAAGCAAGAATTAAGAGGACTACATTCATTATTTCAGCTGAAAAATGCTTAGTTTATGATTTATAGTCAACATTAATGAAGTGTTCCAAACAAGCGTTTTCAGCCCGAGTGGAGCACATTTTGACCGTTTTTTTAAAAACATCATTGTACATTGAAATTTCTGTTTGCGTATGCTTTAGAAGCAAGAATTAAGAGGACTACATTCATTATTTCAGCTGAAAAATGCTTAGTTTATGATTTATAGTCAACATTAATGTAATGTCCCAAACAAGCGTTTTCAGCCCGAGTGGAGCACATTTTGACTGTTTTTTTAAAAACATCATTGTACATTGAAATTTCTGCTTGCGTATGCTTTAGAAGCAAGAATTAAGAGGACTACATTCATTATTTCAGCTGAAAAATGCTTAGTTTTTGATTTATAGTCAACATTAATGAAATGTCCCCAACAGCGTTTTCAGCCCGAGTGGAGCACATTTTGACTGTTTTTTTAAAAACATCATTGTACATTGAAATTTCTGCTTGCGTATGCTTTAGAAGCAAGAATTAAGAGGACTACATTCATTATTTCAGCTGAAAAATGCTTAGTTTTTGATTTATAGTCAACATTAATGAAATGTCCCCAACAGCGTTTTCAGCCCGAGTGGAGCATATTTTGACTGTTTTTTTAAAAACATCATTGTACATTGAAATTTCTGCTTGCGTATGCTTTAGAAGCAAGAATTAAGAGGACTACATTCATTATTTCAGCTGAAAAATGCTTAGTTTATGATTTATAGTCAACATTAATGAAATGTCCCCAACAGCGTTTTCAGCCCGAGTGGAGCACATTTTGACTGTTTTTTTAAAAACATCATTGTACATTGAAATTTCTGCTTGCGTATGCTTTAGAAGCAAGAATTAAGAGTACTACATTCATTATTTCAGCTGAAAAATGCTTAGTTTTTGATTTATAGTCAACATTAATGAAATGTCCCCAACAGCGTTTTCAGCCCGAGTGGAGCACATTTTGACTGTTTTTTTAAAAACATCATTGTACATTGAAATTTCTGCTTGCGTATGCTTTAGAAGCAAGAATTAAGAGGACTACATTCATTATTTCAGCTGAAAAATGCTTAGTTTATGATTTATAGTCAACATTAATGAAATGTCCCCAACAGCGTTTTCAGCCCGAGTGGAGCACATTTTGACTGTTTTTTTAAAAACATCATTGTACATTGAAATTTCTGCTTGCGTATGCTTTAGAAGCAAATATTAAGAGGACTACATTCATTTTTTCAGCTGAAAAATGCTTAGTTTTTGATTTATAGTCAACATTAATGAAATGTCCCCAACAGCGTTTTCAGCCCGAGTGGAGCACATTTTGACTGTTTTTTTTAAAAACATCATTGTACATTGAAATTTCTGCTTGCGTATGCTTTAGAAGCAAGAATTAAGAGGACTACATTCATTATTTCAGCTGAAAAATGCTTAGTTTATGAATTATAGTCAACATTAATGAAATGTTCCAAACAAGCGTTTTCAGCCCGAGTGGAGCACATTTTGACTGTTTTTTTAAAAACATCATTGTACATTGAAATTTCTGCTTGCATATGCTTTAGAAGCAAGAATTAAGAGGACTACATTCATTATTTCAGCTGAAAAATGCTTAGTTTATGATTTATAGTCAACATTAATGAAATGTTCCAAACAAGCGTTTTCAGCCCGAGTGGAGCACATTTTGACCGTTTTTTTAAAAACATCATTGTACATTGAAATTTCTGCTTGCGTATGCTTTAGAAGCAAGAATTAAGAGGACTACATTCATTATTTCAGCTGAAAAATGCTTAGTTTATGAATTATAGTCAACATTAATGTAATGTCCCAAACAAGCGTTTTCAGCCCGAGTGGAGCACATTTTGACAGTTTTTTTAAAAACGTCATTGTACATTGAAATTTCTGCTTGCGTATGCTTTAGAATTAAGAATTAAGAGGACTACATTCATTATTTCAGCTGAAAAATGCTTAGTTTATGATTTATAGTCAACATTAATGAAATGTCCCCAACAGCGTTTTCAGCCCGAGTGGAGCACATTTTGACTGTTTTTTTAAAAACATCATTGTACATTGAAATTTCTGCTTGCGTATGCTTTAGAAGCAAGAATTAAGAGGACTACATTCATTATTTCAGCTGAAAAATGCTTAGTTTATGAATTATAGTCAACATTAATGAAATGTTCCAAACAAGCGTTTTCAGCCCGAGTGGAGCACATTTTGACTGTTTTTTTAAAAACATCATTGTACATTGAAATTTCTGCTTGCATATGCTTTAGAAGCAAGAATTAAGAGGACTACATTCATTATTTCAGCTGAAAAATGCTTAGTTTATGATTTATAGTCAACATTAATGAAATGTTCCAAACAAGCGTTTTCAGCCCGAGTGGAGCACATTTTGACCGTTTTTTTAAAAACATCATTGTACATTGAAATTTCTGTTTGCGTATGCTTTAGAAGCAAGAATTAAGAGGACTACATTCATTATTTCAGCTGAAAAATGCTTAGTTTATGATTTATAGTCAACATTAATGTAATGTCCCAAACAAGCGTTTTCAGCCCGAGTGGAGCACATTTTGACTGTTTTTTTAAAAACATCATTGTACATTGAAATTTCTGCTTGTGTATGCTTTAGAAGCAAGAATTAAGAGGACTACATTCATTATTTCAGCTGAAAAATGCTTAGTTTATGATTTATAGTCAACATTAATGAAATGTTCCAAACAAGCGTTTTCAGCCCGAGTGGAGCACATTTTGACTGTTTTTTTAAAAACATCATTGTACATTGAAATTTCTGCTTGCGTATGCTTTAGAAGCAAGAATTAAGAGGACTACATTCATTATTTCAGCTGAAAAATGCTTAGTTTTTGATTTATAGTCAACATTATTGAAATGTCCCCAACAGCGTTTTCAGCCCGAGTGGAGCACATTTTGACTGTTTTTTTAAAAACATCATTGTACATTGAAATATCTGCTTGCGTATGCTTTAGAAGCAAGAATTAAGAGGACTACATTCATTATTTCAGCTGAAAAATGCTTAGTTTATGATTTATAGTCAACATTAATGAAATGTCCCCAACAGCGTTTTCAGCCCGAGGGGAGCACATTTTGACTGTTTTTTTAAAAACATCATTGTACATTGAAATTTCTGCTTGCGTATGCTTTAGAAGCAAGAATTAAGAGGACTACATTCATTTTTTCAGCTGAAAAATGCTTAGTTTTTGATTTATAGTCAACATTAATGAAATGTCCCCAACAGCGTTTTCAGCCCGAGTGGAGCACATTTTGACTGTTTTTTTTAAAAACATCATTGTACATTGAAATTTCTGCTTGCGTATGCTTTAGAAGCAAGAATTAAGAGGACTACATTCATTATTTCAGCTGAAAAATGCTTAGTTTATGATTTATAGTCAACATTAATGTAATGTCCCAAACAAGCGTTTTCAGCCCGAGTGGAGCACATTTTGACTGTTTTTTTAAAAACATCATTGTACATTGAAATTTCTGCTTGTGTATGCTTTAGAAGCAAGAATTAAGAGGACTACATTCATTATTTCAGCTGAAAAATGCTTAGTTTATGATTTATAGTCAACATTAATGAAATGTTCCAAACAAGCGTTTTCAGCCCGAGTGGAGCACATTTTGACTGTTTTTTTAAAAACATCATTGTACATTGAAATTTCTGCTTGCGTATGCTTTAGAAGCAAGAATTAAGAGGACTACATTCATTATTTCAGCTGAAAAATGCTTAGTTTTTGATTTATAGTCAACATTAATGAAATGTCCCCAACAGCGTTTTCAGCCCGAGTGGAGCACATTTTGACTGTTTTTTTTAAAAACATCATTGTACATTGAAATATCTGCTTGCGTATGCTTTAGAAGCAAGAATTAAGAGGACTACATTCATTATTTCAGCTGAAAAATGCTTAGTTTATGATTTATAGTCAACATTAATGAAATGTCCCCAACAGCGTTTTCAGCCCGAGTGGAGCACATTTTGACTGTTTTTTTAAAAACATCATTGTACATTGAAATTTCTGCTTGCGTATGCTTTAGAAGCAAGAATTAAGAGGACTACATTCATTATTTCAGCTGAAAAATGCTTAGTTTATGATTTATAGTCAACATTAATGAAATGTCCCCAACAGCGTTTTCAGCCCGAGGGGAGCACATTTTGACTGTTTTTTTAAAAACATCATTGTACATTGAAATTTCTGCTTGCGTATGCTTTAGAAGCAAGAATTAAGAGGACTACATTCATTTTTTCAGCTGAAAAATGCTTAGTTTTTGATTTATAGTCAACATTAATGAAATGTCCCCAACAGCGTTTTCAGCCCGAGTGGAGCACATTTTGACTGTTTTTTTTAAAAACATCATTGTACATTGAAATTTCTGCTTGCGTATGCTTTAGAAGCAAGAATTAAGAGGACTACATTCATTATTTCAGCTGAAAAATGCTTAGTTTATGAATTATAGTCAACATTAATGAAATGTTCCAAACAAGCGTTTTCAGCCCGAGTGGAGCACATTTTGACTGTTTTTTTAAAAACATCATTGTACATTGAAATTTCTGCTTGCATATGCTTTAGAAGCAAGAATTAAGAGGACTACATTCATTATTTCAGCTGAAAAATGCTTAGTTTATGATTTATAGTCAACATTAATGAAGTGTTCCAAACAAGCGTTTTCAGCCCGAGTGGAGCACATTTTGACCGTTTTTTTAAAAACATCATTGTACATTGAAATTTCTGTTTGCGTATGCTTTAGAAGCAAGAATTAAGAGGACTACATTCATTATTTCAGCTGAAAAATGCTTAGTTTATGATTTATAGTCAACATTAATGTAATGTCCCAAACAAGCGTTTTCAGCCCGAGTGGAGCACATTTTGACTGTTTTTTTAAAAACATCATTGTACATTGAAATTTCTGCTTGCGTATGCTTTAGAAGCAAGAATTAAGAGGACTACATTCATTATTTCAGCTGAAAAATGCTTAGTTTTTGATTTATAGTCAACATTAATGAAATGTCCCCAACAGCGTTTTCAGCCCGAGGGGAGCACATTTTGACTGTTTTTTTAAAAACATCATTGTACATTGAAATTTCTGCTTGCGTATGCTTTAGAAGCAAGAATTAAGAGGACTACATTCATTTTTTCAGCTGAAAAATGCTTAGTTTTTGATTTATAGTCAACATTAATGAAATGTCCCCAACAGCGTTTTCAGCCCGAGTGGAGCACATTTTGACTGTTTTTTTTAAAAACATCATTGTACATTGAAATTTCTGCTTGCGTATGCTTTAGAAGCAAGAATTAAGAGGACTACATTCATTATTTCAGCTGAAAAATGCTTAGTTTTTGATTTATAGTCAACATTAATGAAATGTCCCCAACAGCGTTTTCAGCCCGAGTGGAGCACATTTTGACTGTTTTTTTTAAAAACATCATTGTACATTGAAATATCTGCTTGCGTATGCTTTAGAAGCAAGAATTAAGAGGACTACATTCATTATTTCAGCTGAAAAATGCTTAGTTTATGATTTATAGTCAACATTAATGAAATGTCCCCAACAGCGTTTTCAGCCCGAGTGGAGCACATTTTGACTGTTTTTTTAAAAACATCATTGTACATTGAAATTTCTGCTTGCGTATGCTTTAGAAGCAAGAATTAAGAGGACTACATTCATTATTTCAGCTGAAAAATGCTTAGTTTATGATTTATAGTCAACATTAATGAAATGTCCCCAACAGCGTTTTCAGCCCGAGGGGAGCACATTTTGACTGTTTTTTTAAAAACATCATTGTACATTGAAATTTCTGCTTGCGTATGCTTTAGAAGCAAGAATTAAGAGGACTACATTCATTTTTTCAGCTGAAAAATGCTTAGTTTTTGATTTATAGTCAACATTAATGAAATGTCCCCAACAGCGTTTTCAGCCCGAGTGGAGCACATTTTGACTGTTTTTTTTAAAAACATCATTGTACATTGAAATTTCTGCTTGCGTATGCTTTAGAAGCAAGAATTAAGAGGACTACATTCATTATTTCAGCTGAAAAATGCTTAGTTTATGAATTATAGTCAACATTAATGAAATGTTCCAAACAAGCGTTTTCAGCCCGAGTGGAGCACATTTTGACTGTTTTTTTAAAAACATCATTGTACATTGAAATTTCTGCTTGCATATGCTTTAGAAGCAAGAATTAAGAGGACTACATTCATTATTTCAGCTGAAAAATGCTTAGTTTATGATTTATAGTCAACATTAATGATGTGTTCCAAACAAGCGTTTTCAGCCCGAGTGGAGCACATTTTGACCGTTTTTTTAAAAACATCATTGTACATTGAAATTTCTGTTTGCATATGCTTTAGAAGCAAGAATTAAGAGGACTACATTCATTATTTCAGCTGAAAAATGCTTAGTTTATGATTTATAGTCAACATTAATGTAATGTCCCAAACAAGCGTTTTCAGCCCGAGTGGAGCACATTTTGACTGTTTTTTTAAAAACATCATTGTACATTGAAATTTCTGCTTGCGTATGCTTTAGAAGCAAGAATTAAGAGGACTACATTCATTATTTCAGCTGAAAAATGCTTAGTTTTTGATTTATAGTCAACATTAATGAAATGTCCCCAACAGCGTTTTCAGCCCGAGTGGAGCACATTTTGACTGTTTTTTTAAAAACATCATTGTACATTGAAATTTCTGCTTGCGTATGCTTTAGAAGCAAGAATTAAGAGGACTACATTCATTATTTCAGCTGAAAAATGCTTAGTTTTTGATTTATAGTCAACATTAATGAAATGTCCCCAACAGCGTTTTCAGCCCGAGTGGAGCACATTTTGACTGTTTTTTTAAAAACATCATTGTACATTGAAATTTCTGCTTGCATATGCTTTAGAAGCAAGAATTAAGAGGACTACATTCATTATTTCAGCTGAAAAATGCTTAGTTTATGATTTATAGTCAACATTAATGTAATGTCTTAAACAAGCGTTTTCAGCCCGAGTGGAGCACATTTTGACTGTTTTTTTAAAAACATCATTGTACATTGAAATTTCTGCTTGCGTATGCTTTAGAAGCAAGAATTAAGAAGACTACATTCATTATTTCAGCTGAAAAATGCTTAGTTTTTGATTTATAGTCAACATTAATGAAATGTCCCCAACAGCGTTTTCAGCCCGAGTGGAGCACATTTTGACTGTTTTTTTAAAAACATCATTGTACATTGAAATTTCTGCTTGCGTATGCTTTAGAAGCAAGAATTAAGAGTACTACATTCATTATTTCAGCTGAAAAATGCTTAGTTTTTGATTTATAGTCAACATTAATGAAATGTCCCCAACAGCGTTTTCAGCCCGAGTGGAGCACATTTTGACTGTTTTTTTAAAAACATCATTGTACATTGAAATTTCTGCTTGCGTATGCTTTAGAAGCAAGAATTAAGAGGACTACATTCATTATTTCAGCTGAAAAATGCTTAGTTTATGATTTATAGTCAACATTAATGAAATGTCCCCAACAGCGTTTTCAGCCCGAGTGGAGCACATTTTTACTGTTTTTTTAAAAACATCATTGTACATTGAAATTTCTGCTTGCGTATGCTTTAGAAGCAAATATTAAGAGGACTACATTCATTTTTTCAGCTGAAAAATGCTTAGTTTTTGATTTATAGTCAACATTAATGAAATGTCCCCAACAGCGTTTTCAGCCCGAGTGGAGCACATTTTGACTGTTTTTTTTAAAAACATCATTGTACATTGAAATTTCTGCTTGCGTATGCTTTAGAAGCAAGAATTAAGAGGACTACATTCATTATTTCAGCTGAAAAATGCTTAGTTTATGAATTATAGTCAACATTAATGAAATGTTCCAAACAAGCGTTTTCAGCCCGAGTGGAGCACATTTTGACTGTTTTTTTAAAAACATCATTGTACATTGAAATTTCTGCTTGCATATGCTTTAGAAGCAAGAATTAAGAGGACTACATTCATTATTTCAGCTGAAAAATGCTTAGTTTATGATTTATAGTCAACATTAATGAAATGTTCCAAACAAGCGTTTTCAGCCCGAGTGGAGCACATTTTGACCGTTTTTTTAAAAACATCATTGTACATTGAAATTTCTGCTTGCGTATGCTTTAGAAGCAAGAATTAAGAGGACTACATTCATTATTTCAGCTGAAAAATGCTTAGTTTATGAATTATAGTCAACATTAATGTAATGTCCCAAACAAGCGTTTTCAGCCCGAGTGGAGCACATTTTGACAGTTTTTTTAAAAACGTCATTGTACATTGAAATTTCTGCTTGCGTATGCTTTAGAATTAAGAATTAAGAGGACTACATTCATTATTTCAGCTGAAAAATGCTTAGTTTATGATTTATAGTCAACATTAATGAAATGTCCCCAACAGCGTTTTCAGCCCGAGTGGAGCACATTTTGACTGTTTTTTTAAAAACATCATTGTACATTGAAATTTCTGCTTGCGTATGCTTTAGAAGCAAGAATTAAGAGGACTACATTCATTATTTCAGCTGAAAAATGCTGAGTTTATGAATTATAGTCAACATTAATGAAATGTTCCAAACAAGCGTTTTCAGCCCGAGTGGAGCACATTTTGACTGTTTTTTTAAAAACATCATTGTACATTGAAATTTCTGCTTGCATATGCTTTAGAAGCAAGAATTAAGAGGACTACATTCATTATTTCAGCTGAAAAATGCTTAGTTTATGATTTATAGTCAACATTAATGAAATGTTCCAAACAAGCGTTTTCAGCCCGAGTGGAGCACATTTTGACCGTTTTTTTAAAAACATCATTGTACATTGAAATTTCTGTTTGCGTATGCTTTAGAAGCAAGAATTAAGAGGACTACATTCATTATTTCAGCTGAAAAATGCTTAGTTTATGATTTATAGTCAACATTAATGTAATGTCCCAAACAAGCGTTTTCAGCCCGAGTGGAGCACATTTTGACTGTTTTTTTAAAAACATCATTGTACATTGAAATTTCTGCTTGTGTATGCTTTAGAAGCAAGAATTAAGAGGACTACATTCATTATTTCAGCTGAAAAATGCTTAGTTTATGATTTATAGTCAACATTAATGAAATGTTCCAAACAAGCGTTTTCAGCCCGAGTGGAGCACATTTTGACTGTTTTTTTAAAAACATCATTGTACATTGAAATTTCTGCTTGCGTATGCTTTAGAAGCAAGAATTAAGAGGACTACATTCATTATTTCAGCTGAAAAATGCTTAGTTTTTGATTTATAGTCAACATTAATGAAATGTCCCCAACAGCGTTTTCAGCCCGAGTGGAGCACATTTTGACTGTTTTTTTTAAAAACATCATTGTACATTGAAATATCTGCTTGCGTATGCTTTAGAAGCAAGAATTAAGAGGACTACATTCATTATTTCAGCTGAAAAATGCTTAGTTTATGATTTATAGTCAACATTAATGAAATGTCCCCAACAGCGTTTTCAGCCCGAGTGGAGCACATTTTGACTGTTTTTTTAAAAACATCATTGTACATTGAAATTTCTGCTTGCGTATGCTTTAGAAGCAAGAATTAAGAGGACTACATTCATTATTTCAGCTGAAAAATGCTTAGTTTATGATTTATAGTCAACATTAATGAAATGTCCCCAACAGCGTTTTCAGCCCGAGGGGAGCACATTTTGACTGTTTTTTTAAAAACATCATTGTACATTGAAATTTCTGCTTGCGTATGCTTTAGAAGCAAGAATTAAGAGGACTACATTCATTTTTTCAGCTGAAAAATGCTTAGTTTTTGATTTATAGTCAACATTAATGAAATGTCCCCAACAGCGTTTTCAGCCCGAGTGGAGCACATTTTGACTGTTTTTTTTAAAAACATCATTGTACATTGAAATTTCTGCTTGCGTATGCTTTAGAAGCAAGAATTAAGAGGACTACATTCATTATTTCAGCTGAAAAATGCTTAGTTTATGAATTATAGTCAACATTAATGAAATGTTCCAAACAAGCGTTTTCAGCCCGAGTGGAGCACATTTTGACTGTTTTTTTAAAAACATCATTGTACATTGAAATTTCTGCTTGCATATGCTTTAGAAGCAAGAATTAAGAGGACTACATTCATTATTTCAGCTGAAAAATGCTTAGTTTATGATTTATAGTCAACATTAATGAAGTGTTCCAAACAAGCGTTTTCAGCCCGAGTGGAGCACATTTTGACCGTTTTTTTAAAAACATCATTGTACATTGAAATTTCTGTTTGCGTATGCTTTAGAAGCAAGAATTAAGAGGACTACATTCATTATTTCAGCTGAAAAATGCTTAGTTTATGATTTATAGTCAACATTAATGTAATGTCCCAAACAAGCGTTTTCAGCCCGAGTGGAGCACATTTTGACTGTTTTTTTAAAAACATCATTGTACATTGAAATTTCTGCTTGCGTATGCTTTAGAAGCAAGAATTAAGAGGACTACATTCATTATTTCAGCTGAAAAATGCTTAGTTTTTGATTTATAGTCAACATTAATGAAATGTCCCCAACAGCGTTTTCAGCCCGAGTGGAGCACATTTTGACTGTTTTTTTAAAAACATCATTGTACATTGAAATTTCTGCTTGCGTATGCTTTAGAAGCAAGAATTAAGAGGACTACATTCATTTTTTCAGCTGAAAAATGCTTAGTTTATGATTTATAGTCAACATTAATGAAATGTTCCAAACAAGCGTTTTCAGCCCGAGTGGAGCACATTTTGACCGTTTTTTTAAAAACATCATTGTACATTGAAATTTCTGCTTGCGTATGCTTTAGAAGCAAGAATTAAGAGGACTACATTCATTATTTCAGCTGAAAAATGCTTAGTTTTTGATTTATAGTCAACATTAATGAAATGTCCCCAACAGCGTTTTCAGCCCGAGTGGAGCACATTTTGACTGTTTTTTTAAAAACATCATTGTACATTGAAATTTCTGCTTGCGTATGCTTTAGAAGCAAGAATTAAGAGGACTACATTCATTATTTCAGCTGAAAAATGCTTAGTTTATGATTTATAGTCAACATTAATGAAATGTCCCCAACAGCGTTTTCAGCCCGAGGGGAGCACATTTTGACTGTTTTTTTAAAAACATCATTGTACATTGAAATTTCTGCTTGCGTATGCTTTAGAAGCAAGAATTAAGAGGACTACATTCATTTTTTCAGCTGAAAAATGCTTAGTTTTTGATTTATAGTCAACATTAATGAAATGTCCCCAACAGCGTTTTCAGCCCGAGTGGAGCACATTTTGACTGTTTTTTTTAAAAACATCATTGTACATTGAAATTTCTGCTTGCGTATGCTTTAGAAGCAAGAATTAAGAGGACTACATTCATTATTTCAGCTGAAAAATGCTTAGTTTTTGATTTATAGTCAACATTAATGAAATGTCCCCAACAGCGTTTTCAGCCCGAGTGGAGCACATTTTGACTGTTTTTTTAAAAACATCATTGTACATTGAAATTTCTGCTTGCGTATGCTTTAGAATTAAGAATTAAGAGGACTACATTCATTATTTCAGCTGAAAAATGCTTAGTTTTTGATTTATAGTCAACATTAATGAAATGTCCCCAACAGCGTTTTCAGCCCGAGTGGAGCACATTTTGACTGTTTTTTTAAAAACATCATTGTACATTGAAATTTCTGCTTGCGTATGCTTTAGAAGCAAGAATTAAGAGGACTACATTCATTATTTCAGCTGAAAAATGCTTAGTTTATGATTTATAGTCAACATTAATGAAATGTTCCAAACAAGCGTTTTCAGCCCGAGTGGAGCACATTTTGACCGTTTTTTTAAAAACATCATTGTACATTGAAATTTCTGTTTGCGTATGCTTTAGAAGCAAGAATTAAGAGGACTACATTCATTATTTCAGCTGAAAAATGCTTAGTTTATGATTTATAGTCAACATTAATGTAATGTCCCAAACAAGCGTTTTCAGCCCGAGTGGAGCACATTTTGACTGTTTTTTTAAAAACATCATTGTACATTGAAATTTCTGCTTGTGTATGCTTTAGAAGCAAGAATTAAGAGGACTACATTCATTATTTCAGCTGAAAAATGCTTAGTTTATGATTTATAGTCAACATTAATGAAATGTTCCAAACAAGCGTTTTCAGCCCGAGTGGAGCACATTTTGACTGTTTTTTTAAAAACATCATTGTACATTGAAATTTCTGCTTGCGTATGCTTTAGAAGCAAGAATTAAGAGGACTACATTCATTATTTCAGCTGAAAAATGCTTAGTTTTTGATTTATAGTCAACATTAATGAAATGTCCCCAACAGCGTTTTCAGCCCGAGTGGAGCACATTTTGACTGTTTTTTTTAAAAACATCATTGTACATTGAAATATCTGCTTGCGTATGCTTTAGAAGCAAGAATTAAGAGGACTACATTCATTATTTCAGCTGAAAAATGCTTAGTTTATGATTTATAGTCAACATTAATGAAATGTCCCCAACAGCGTTTTCAGCCCGAGTGGAGCACATTTTGACTGTTTTTTTAAAAACATCATTGTACATTGAAATTTCTGCTTGCATATGCTTTAGAAGCAAGAATTAAGAGGACTACATTCATTATTTCAGCTGAAAAATGCTTAGTTTATGATTTATAGTCAACATTAATGAAATGTTCCAAACAAGCGTTTTCAGCCCGAGTGGAGCACATTTTGACCGTTTTTTTAAAAACATCATTGTACATTGAAATTTCTGTTTGCGTATGCTTTAGAAGCAAGAATTAAGAGGACTACATTCATTATTTCAGCTGAAAAATGCTTAGTTTATGATTTATAGTCAACATTAATGTAATGTCCCAAACAAGCGTTTTCAGCCCGAGTGGAGCACATTTTGACTGTTTTTTTAAAAACATCATTGTACATTGAAATTTCTGCTTGCGTATGCTTTAGAAGCAAGAATTAAGAGGACTACATTCATTATTTCAGCTGAAAAATGCTTAGTTTTTGATTTATAGTCAACATTAATGAAATGTTCCAAACAAGCGTTTTCAGCCCGAGTGGAGCACATTTTGACTGTTTTTTTAAAAACATCATTGTACATTGAAATTTCTGCTTGCGTATGCTTTAGAAGCAAGAATTAAGAGGACTACATTCATTATTTCAGCTGAAAAATGCTTAGTTTTTGATTTATAGTCAACATTAATGAAATGTCCCCAACAGCGTTTTCAGCCCGAGTGGAGCACATTTTGACTGTTTTTTTAAAAACATCATTGTACATTGAAATTTCTGCTTGCGTATGCTTTAGAAGCAAGAATTAAGAGGACTACATTCATTATTTCAGCTGAAAAATGCTTAGTTTATGATTTATAGTCAACATTAATGAAATGTCCCCAACAGCGTTTTCAGCCCGAGTGGAGCACATTTTGACTGTTTTTTTAAAAACATCATTGTACATTGAAATTTCTGCTTGCGTATGCTTTAGAAGCAAGAATTAAGAGGACTACATTCATTATTTCAGCTGAAAAATGCTTAGTTTTTGATTTATAGTCAACATTAATGAAATGTCCCCAACAGCGTTTTCAGCCCGAGTGGAGCACATTTTGACTGTTTTTTTAAAAACATCATTGTACATTGAAATTTCTGCTTGCGTATGCTTTAGAAGCAAGAATTAAGAGGACTACATTCATTTTTTCAGCTGAAAAATGCTTAGTTTATGATTTATAGTCAACATTAATGAAATGTTCCAAACAAGCGTTTTCAGCCCGAGTGGAGCACATTTTGACCGTTTTTTTAAAAACATCATTGTACATTGAAATTTCTGCTTGCGTATGCTTTAGAAGCAAGAATTAAGAGGACTACATTCATTATTTCAGCTGAAAAATGCTTAGTTTTTGATTTATAGTCAACATTAATGAAATGTCCCCAACAGCGTTTTCAGCCCGAGTGGAGCACATTTTGACTGTTTTTTTAAAAACATCATTGTACATTGAAATTTCTGCTTGCGTATGCTTTAGAAGCAAGAATTAAGAGGACTACATTCATTATTTCAGCTGAAAAATGCTTAGTTTATGATTTATAGTCAACATTAATGAAATGTCCCCAACAGCGTTTTCAGCCGAGTGGAGCACATTTTGACTGTTTTTTTAAAAACATCATTGTACATTGAAATTTCTGCTTGCGTATGCTTTAGAAGCAAGAATTAAGAGGACTACATTCATTATTTCAGCTGAAAAATGCTTAGTTTTTGATTTATAGTCAACATTAATGAAATGTCCCCAACAGCGTTTTCAGCCCGAGTGGAGCACATTTTGACTGTTTTTTTAAAAACATCATTGTACATTGAAATTTCTGCTTGCGTATGCTTTAGAAGCAAGAATTAAGAGGACTACATTCATTTTTTCAGCTGAAAAATGCTTAGTTTATGATTTATAGTCAACATTAATGAAATGTTCCAAACAAGCGTTTTCAGCCCGAGTGGAGCACATTTTGACCGTTTTTTTAAAAACATCATTGTACATTGAAATTTCTGCTTGCGTATGCTTTAGAAGCAAGAATTAAGAGGACTACATTCATTATTTCAGCTGAAAAATGCTTAGTTTTTGATTTATAGTCAACATTAATGAAATGTCCCCAACAGCGTTTTCAGCCCGAGTGGAGCACATTTTGACTGTTTTTTTAAAAACATCATTGTACATTGAAATTTCTGCTTGCGTATGCTTTAGAAGCAAGAATTAAGAGGACTACATTCATTATTTCAGCTGAAAAATGCTTAGTTTATGATTTATAGTCAACATTAATGAAATGTCCCCAACAGCGTTTTCAGCCCGAGGGGAGCACATTTTGACTGTTTTTTTAAAAACATCATTGTACATTGAAATTTCTGCTTGCGTATGCTTTAGAAGCAAGAATTAAGAGGACTACATTCATTTTTTCAGCTGAAAAATGCTTAGTTTTTGATTTATAGTCAACATTAATGAAATGTCCCTAACAGCGTTTTCAGCCCGAGTGGAGCACATTTTGACTGTTTTTTTTAAAAACATCATTGTACATTGAAATTTCTGCTTGCGTATGCTTTAGAAGCAAGAATTAAGAGGACTACATTCATTATTTCAGCTGAAAAATGCTTAGTTTATGAATTATAGTCAACATTAATGAAATGTTCCAAACAAGCGTTTTCAGCCCGAGTGGAGCACATTTTGACCGTTTTTTTAAAAACATCATTGTACATTGAAATTTCTGCTTGCGTATGCTTTAGAAGCAAGAATTAAGAGGACTACATTCATTATTTCAGCTGAAAAATGCTTAGTTTTTGATTTATAGTCAACATTAATGAAATGTCCCCAACAGCGTTTTCAGCCCGAGTGGAGCACATTTTGACTGTTTTTTTAAAAACATCATTGTACATTGAAATTTCTGCTTGCGTATGCTTTAGAAGCAAGAATTAAGAGGACTACATTCATTATTTCAGCTGAAAAATGCTTAGTTTATGATTTATAGTCAACATTAATGAAATGTCCCCAACAGCGTTTTCAGCCCGAGGGGAGCACATTTTGACTGTTTTTTTAAAAACATCATTGTACATTGAAATTTCTGCTTGCGTATGCTTTAGAAGCAAGAATTAAGAGGACTACATTCATTTTTTCAGCTGAAAAATGCTTAGTTTTTGATTTATAGTCAACATTAATGAAATGTCCCCAACAGCGTTTTCAGCCCGAGTGGAGCACATTTTGACTGTTTTTTTTAAAAACATCATTGTACATTGAAATTTCTGCTTGCGTATGCTTTAGAAGCAAGAATTAAGAGGACTACATTCATTATTTCAGCTGAAAAATGCTTAGTTTATGATTTATAGTCAACATTAATGAAATGTTCCAAACAAGCGTTTTCAGCCCGAGTGGAGCACATTTTGACCGTTTTTTTAAAAACATCATTGTACATTGAAATTTCTGTTTGCGTATGCTTTAGAAGCAAGAATTAAGAGGACTACATTCATTATTTCAGCTGAAAAATGCTTAGTTTATGATTTATAGTCAACATTAATGTAATGTCCCAAACAAGCGTTTTCAGCCCGAGTGGAGCACATTTTGACTGTTTTTTTAAAAACATCATTGTACATTGAAATTTCTGCTTGCGTATGCTTTAGAAGCAAGAATTAAGAAGACTACATTCATTATTTCAGCTGAAAAATGCTTAGTTTTTGATTTATAGTCAACATTAATGAAATGTCCCCAACAGCGTTTTCAGCCCGAGTGGAGCACATTTTGACTGTTTTTTTAAAAACATCATTGTACATTGAAATTTCTGCTTGCGTATGCTTTAGAAGCAAGAATTAAGAGGACTACATTCATTATTTCAGCTGAAAAATGCTTAGTTTTTGATTTATAGTCAACATTAATGAAATGTCCCCAACAGCGTTTTCAGCCCGAGTGGAGCACATTTTGACTGTTTTTTTAAAAACATCATTGTACATTGAAATTTCTGCTTGCGTATGCTTTAGAAGCAAGAATTAAGAGGACTACATTCATTATTTCAGCTGAAAAATGCTTAGTTTATGATTTATAGTCAACATTAATGAAATGTCCCCAACAGCGTTTTCAGCCCGAGTGGAGCACATTTTGACTGTTTTTTTAAAAACATCATTGTACATTGAAATTTCTGCTTGCGTATGCTTTAGAAGCAAGAATTAAGAGGACTACATTCATTATTTCAGCTGAAAAATGCTTAGTTTATGATTTATAGTCAACATTAATGAAATGTCCCCAACAGCGTTTTCAGCCCGAGGGGAGCACATTTTGACTGTTTTTTTAAAAACATCATTGTACATTGAAATTTCTGCTTGCGTATGCTTTAGAAGCAAGAATTAAGAGGACTACATTCATTTTTTCAGCTGAAAAATGCTTAGTTTTTGATTTATAGTCAACATTAATGAAATGTCCCCAACAGCGTTTTCAGCCCGAGTGGAGCACATTTTGACTGTTTTTTTTAAAAACATCATTGTACATTGAAATTTCTGCTTGCGTATGCTTTAGAAGCAAGAATTAAGAGGACTACATTCATTATTTCAGCTGAAAAATGCTTAGTTTATGAATTATAGTCAACATTAATGAAATGTTCCAAACAAGCGTTTTCAGCCCGAGTGGAGCACATTTTGACTGTTTTTTTAAAAACATCATTGTACATTGAAATTTCTGCTTGCATATGCTTTAGAAGCAAGAATTAAGAGGACTACATTCATTATTTCAGCTGAAAAATGCTTAGTTTATGATTTATAGTCAACATTAATGAAGTGTTCCAAACAAGCGTTTTCAGCCCGAGTGGAGCACATTTTGACCGTTTTTTTAAAAACATCATTGTACATTGAAATTTCTGTTTGCGTATGCTTTAGAAGCAAGAATTAAGAGGACTACATTCATTATTTCAGCTGAAAAATGCTTAGTTTATGATTTATAGTCAACATTAATGTAATGTCCCAAACAAGCGTTTTCAGCCCGAGTGGAGCACATTTTGACTGTTTTTTTAAAAACATCATTGTACATTGAAATTTCTGCTTGCGTATGCTTTAGAAGCAAGAATTAAGAGGACTACATTCATTATTTCAGCTGAAAAATGCTTAGTTTTTGATTTATAGTCAACATTAATGAAATGTCCCCAACAGCGTTTTCAGCCCGAGTGGAGCACATTTTGACTGTTTTTTTAAAAACATCATTGTACATTGAAATTTCTGCTTGCGTATGCTTTAGAAGCAAGAATTAAGAGGACTACATTCATTATTTCAGCTGAAAAATGCTTAGTTTTTGATTTATAGTCAACATTAATGAAATGTCCCCAACAGCGTTTTCAGCCCGAGTGGAGCATATTTTGACTGTTTTTTTAAAAACATCATTGTACATTGAAATTTCTGCTTGCGTATGCTTTAGAAGCAAGAATTAAGAGGACTACATTCATTATTTCAGCTGAAAAATGCTTAGTTTATGATTTATAGTCAACATTAATGAAATGTCCCCAACAGCGTTTTCAGCCCGAGTGGAGCACATTTTGACTGTTTTTTTAAAAACATCATTGTACATTGAAATTTCTGCTTGCGTATGCTTTAGAAGCAAGAATTAAGAGGACTACATTCATTTTTTCAGCTGAAAAATGCTTAGTTTTTGATTTATAGTCAACATTAATGAAATGTCCCCAACAGCGTTTTCAGCCCGAGTGGAGCACATTTTGACTGTTTTTTTTAAAAACATCATTGTACATTGAAATTTCTGCTTGCGTATGCTTTAGAAGCAAGAATTAAGAGGACTACATTCATTATTTCAGCTGAAAAATGCTTAGTTTATGAATTATAGTCAACATTAATGAAATGTTCCAAACAAGCGTTTTCAGCCCGAGTGGAGCACATTTTGACAGTTTTTTTAAAAACATCATTGTACATTGAAATTTCTGCTTGCATATGCTTTAGAAGCAAGAATTAAGAGGACTACATTCATTATTTCAGCTGAAAAATGCTTAGTTTATGATTTATAGTCAACATTAATGAAATGTTCCAAACAAGCGTTTTCAGCCCGAGTGGAGCACATTTTGACTGTTTTTTTAAAAACATCATTGTACATTGAAATTTCTGCTTGCGTATGCTTTAGAAGCAAGAATTAAGAGGACTACATTCATTATTTCAGCTGAAAAATGCTTAGTTTATGATTTATAGTCAACATTAATGAAATGTTCCAAACAAGCGTTTTCAGCCCGAGTGGAGCACATTTTGACTGTTTTTTTAAAAACATCATTGTACATTGAAATTTCTGCTTGCGTATGCTTTAGAAGCAAGAATTAAGAGGACTACATTCATTATTTCAGCTGAAAAATGCTTAGTTTTTGATTTATAGTCAACATTAATGAAATGTCCCCAACAGCGTTTTCAGCCCGAGTGGAGCACATTTTGACTGTTTTTTTTAAAAACATCATTGTACATTGAAATATCTGCTTGCGTATGCTTTAGAAGCAAGAATTAAGAGGACTACATTCATTATTTCAGCTGAAAAATGCTTAGTTTATGATTTATAGTCAACATTAATGAAATGTCCCCAACAGCGTTTTCAGCCCGAGTGGAGCACATTTTGACTGTTTTTTTAAAAACATCATTGTACATTGAAATTTCTGCTTGCGTATGCTTTAGAAGCAAGAATTAAGAGGACTACATTCATTATTTCAGCTGAAAAATGCTTAGTTTTTGATTTATAGTCAACATTAATGAAATGTCCCCAACAGCGTTTTCAGCCCGAGTGGAGCACATTTTGACTGTTTTTTTAAAAACATCATTGTACATTGAAATTTCTGCTTGCGTATGCTTTAGAAGCAAGAATTGAGAGGACTACATTCATTTTTTCAGCTGAAAAATGCTTAGTTTATGATTTATAGTCAACATTAATGAAATGTTCCAAACAAGCGTTTTCAGCCCGAGTGGAGCACATTTTGACCGTTTTTTTAAAAACATCATTGTACATTGAAATTTCTGTTTGCGTATGCTTTAGAAACAAGAATTAAGAGGACTACATTCATTATTTCAGCTGAAAAATGCTTAGTTTATGATTTATAGTCAACATTTATGAAATGTCCCCAACAGCGTTTTCAGCCCGAGTGGAGCACATTTTGACTGTTTTTTTAAAAACATCATTGTACATTGAAATTTCTGCTTGCATATGCTTTAGAAGCAAGAATTAAGAGGACTACATTCATTATTTCAGCTGAAAAATGCTTAGTTTATGATTTATAGTCAACATTAATGAAATGTTCCAAACAAGCGTTTTCAGCCCGAGTGGAGCACATTTTGACCGTTTTTTTAAAAACATCATTGTACATTGAAATTTCTGTTTGCGTATGCTTTAGAAGCAAGAATTAAGAGGACTACATTCATTATTTCAGCTGAAAAATGCTTAGTTTATGATTTATAGTCAACATTAATGTAATGTCCCAAACAAGCGTTTTCAGCCCGAGTGGAGCACATTTTGACTGTTTTTTTAAAAACATCATTGTACATTGAAATTTCTGCTTGCGTATGCTTTAGAAGCAAGAATTAAGAGGACTACATTCATTATTTCAGCTGAAAAATGCTTAGTTTTTGATTTATAGTCAACATTAATGAAATGTTCCAAACAAGCGTTTTCAGCCCGAGTGGAGCACATTTTGACTGTTTTTTTAAAAACATCATTGTACATTGAAATTTCTGCTTGCGTATGCTTTAGAAGCAAGAATTAAGAGGACTACATTCATTATTTCAGCTGAAAAATGCTTAGTTTTTGATTTATAGTCAACATTAATGAAATGTCCCCAACAGCGTTTTCAGCCCGAGTGGAGCACATTTTGACTGTTTTTTTAAAAACATCATTGTACATTGAAATTTCTGCTTGCGTATGCTTTAGAAGCAAGAATTAAGAGGACTACATTCATTATTTCAGCTGAAAAATGCTTAGTTTATGATTTATAGTCAACATTAATGAAATGTCCCCAACAGCGTTTTCAGCCCGAGTGGAGCACATTTTGACTGTTTTTTTAAAAACATCATTGTACATTGAAATTTCTGCTTGCGTATGCTTTAGAAGCAAGAATTAAGAGGACTACATTCATTATTTCAGCTGAAAAATGCTTAGTTTTTGATTTATAGTCAACATTAATGAAATGTCCCCAACAGCGTTTTCAGCCCGAGTGGAGCACATTTTGACTGTTTTTTTAAAAACATCATTGTACATTGAAATTTCTGCTTGCGTATGCTTTAGAAGCAAGAATTAAGAGGACTACATTCATTTTTTCAGCTGAAAAATGCTTAGTTTATGATTTATAGTCAACATTAATGAAATGTTCCAAACAAGCGTTTTCAGCCCGAGTGGAGCACATTTTGACCGTTTTTTTAAAAACATCATTGTACATTGAAATTTCTGCTTGCGTATGCTTTAGAAGCAAGAATTAAGAGGACTACATTCATTATTTCAGCTGAAAAATGCTTAGTTTTTGATTTATAGTCAACATTAATGAAATGTCCCCAACAGCGTTTTCAGCCCGAGTGGAGCACATTTTGACTGTTTTTTTAAAAACATCATTGTACATTGAAATTTCTGCTTGCGTATGCTTTAGAAGCAAGAATTAAGAGGACTACATTCATTATTTCAGCTGAAAAATGCTTAGTTTATGATTTATAGTCAACATTAATGAAATGTCCCCAACAGCGTTTTCAGCCGAGTGGAGCACATTTTGACTGTTTTTTTAAAAACATCATTGTACATTGAAATTTCTGCTTGCGTATGCTTTAGAAGCAAGAATTAAGAGGACTACATTCATTATTTCAGCTGAAAAATGCTTAGTTTTTGATTTATAGTCAACATTAATGAAATGTCCCCAACAGCGTTTTCAGCCCGAGTGGAGCACATTTTGACTGTTTTTTTAAAAACATCATTGTACATTGAAATTTCTGCTTGCGTATGCTTTAGAAGCAAGAATTAAGAGGACTACATTCATTTTTTCAGCTGAAAAATGCTTAGTTTATGATTTATAGTCAACATTAATGAAATGTTCCAAACAAGCGTTTTCAGCCCGAGTGGAGCACATTTTGACCGTTTTTTTAAAAACATCATTGTACATTGAAATTTCTGCTTGCGTATGCTTTAGAAGCAAGAATTAAGAGGACTACATTCATTATTTCAGCTGAAAAATGCTTAGTTTTTGATTTATAGTCAACATTAATGAAATGTCCCCAACAGCGTTTTCAGCCCGAGTGGAGCACATTTTGACTGTTTTTTTAAAAACATCATTGTACATTGAAATTTCTGCTTGCGTATGCTTTAGAAGCAAGAATTAAGAGGACTACATTCATTATTTCAGCTGAAAAATGCTTAGTTTATGATTTATAGTCAACATTAATGAAATGTCCCCAACAGCGTTTTCAGCCCGAGGGGAGCACATTTTGACTGTTTTTTTAAAAACATCATTGTACATTGAAATTTCTGCTTGCGTATGCTTTAGAAGCAAGAATTAAGAGGACTACATTCATTTTTTCAGCTGAAAAATGCTTAGTTTTTGATTTATAGTCAACATTAATGAAATGTCCCTAACAGCGTTTTCAGCCCGAGTGGAGCACATTTTGACTGTTTTTTTTAAAAACATCATTGTACATTGAAATTTCTGCTTGCGTATGCTTTAGAAGCAAGAATTAAGAGGACTACATTCATTATTTCAGCTGAAAAATGCTTAGTTTATGAATTATAGTCAACATTAATGAAATGTTCCAAACAAGCGTTTTCAGCCCGAGTGGAGCACATTTTGACCGTTTTTTTAAAAACATCATTGTACATTGAAATTTCTGCTTGCGTATGCTTTAGAAGCAAGAATTAAGAGGACTACATTCATTATTTCAGCTGAAAAATGCTTAGTTTTTGATTTATAGTCAACATTAATGAAATGTCCCCAACAGCGTTTTCAGCCCGAGTGGAGCACATTTTGACTGTTTTTTTAAAAACATCATTGTACATTGAAATTTCTGCTTGCGTATGCTTTAGAAGCAAGAATTAAGAGGACTACATTCATTATTTCAGCTGAAAAATGCTTAGTTTATGATTTATAGTCAACATTAATGAAATGTCCCCAACAGCGTTTTCAGCCCGAGGGGAGCACATTTTGACTGTTTTTTTAAAAACATCATTGTACATTGAAATTTCTGCTTGCGTATGCTTTAGAAGCAAGAATTAAGAGGACTACATTCATTTTTTCAGCTGAAAAATGCTTAGTTTTTGATTTATAGTCAACATTAATGAAATGTCCCCAACAGCGTTTTCAGCCCGAGTGGAGCACATTTTGACTGTTTTTTTTAAAAACATCATTGTACATTGAAATTTCTGCTTGCGTATGCTTTAGAAGCAAGAATTAAGAGGACTACATTCATTATTTCAGCTGAAAAATGCTTAGTTTATGATTTATAGTCAACATTAATGAAATGTTCCAAACAAGCGTTTTCAGCCCGAGTGGAGCACATTTTGACCGTTTTTTTAAAAACATCATTGTACATTGAAATTTCTGTTTGCGTATGCTTTAGAAGCAAGAATTAAGAGGACTACATTCATTATTTCAGCTGAAAAATGCTTAGTTTATGATTTATAGTCAACATTAATGTAATGTCCCAAACAAGCGTTTTCAGCCCGAGTGGAGCACATTTTGACTGTTTTTTTAAAAACATCATTGTACATTGAAATTTCTGCTTGCGTATGCTTTAGAAGCAAGAATTAAGAAGACTACATTCATTATTTCAGCTGAAAAATGCTTAGTTTTTGATTTATAGTCAACATTAATGAAATGTCCCCAACAGCGTTTTCAGCCCGAGTGGAGCACATTTTGACTGTTTTTTTAAAAACATCATTGTACATTGAAATTTCTGCTTGCGTATGCTTTAGAAGCAAGAATTAAGAGGACTACATTCATTATTTCAGCTGAAAAATGCTTAGTTTTTGATTTATAGTCAACATTAATGAAATGTCCCCAACAGCGTTTTCAGCCCGAGTGGAGCACATTTTGACTGTTTTTTTAAAAACATCATTGTACATTGAAATTTCTGCTTGCGTATGCTTTAGAAGCAAGAATTAAGAGGACTACATTCATTATTTCAGCTGAAAAATGCTTAGTTTATGATTTATAGTCAACATTAATGAAATGTCCCCAACAGCGTTTTCAGCCCGAGTGGAGCACATTTTGACTGTTTTTTTAAAAACATCATTGTACATTGAAATTTCTGCTTGCGTATGCTTTAGAAGCAAGAATTAAGAGGACTACATTCATTATTTCAGCTGAAAAATGCTTAGTTTATGATTTATAGTCAACATTAATGAAATGTCCCCAACAGCGTTTTCAGCCCGAGGGGAGCACATTTTGACTGTTTTTTTAAAAACATCATTGTACATTGAAATTTCTGCTTGCGTATGCTTTAGAAGCAAGAATTAAGAGGACTACATTCATTTTTTCAGCTGAAAAATGCTTAGTTTTTGATTTATAGTCAACATTAATGAAATGTCCCCAACAGCGTTTTCAGCCCGAGTGGAGCACATTTTGACTGTTTTTTTTAAAAACATCATTGTACATTGAAATTTCTGCTTGCGTATGCTTTAGAAGCAAGAATTAAGAGGACTACATTCATTATTTCAGCTGAAAAATGCTTAGTTTATGAATTATAGTCAACATTAATGAAATGTTCCAAACAAGCGTTTTCAGCCCGAGTGGAGCACATTTTGACTGTTTTTTTAAAAACATCATTGTACATTGAAATTTCTGCTTGCATATGCTTTAGAAGCAAGAATTAAGAGGACTACATTCATTATTTCAGCTGAAAAATGCTTAGTTTATGATTTATAGTCAACATTAATGAAGTGTTCCAAACAAGCGTTTTCAGCCCGAGTGGAGCACATTTTGACCGTTTTTTTAAAAACATCATTGTACATTGAAATTTCTGTTTGCGTATGCTTTAGAAGCAAGAATTAAGAGGACTACATTCATTATTTCAGCTGAAAAATGCTTAGTTTATGATTTATAGTCAACATTAATGTAATGTCCCAAACAAGCGTTTTCAGCCCGAGTGGAGCACATTTTGACTGTTTTTTTAAAAACATCATTGTACATTGAAATTTCTGCTTGCGTATGCTTTAGAAGCAAGAATTAAGAGGACTACATTCATTATTTCAGCTGAAAAATGCTTAGTTTTTGATTTATAGTCAACATTAATGAAATGTCCCCAACAGCGTTTTCAGCCCGAGTGGAGCACATTTTGACTGTTTTTTTAAAAACATCATTGTACATTGAAATTTCTGCTTGCGTATGCTTTAGAAGCAAGAATTAAGAGGACTACATTCATTATTTCAGCTGAAAAATGCTTAGTTTTTGATTTATAGTCAACATTAATGAAATGTCCCCAACAGCGTTTTCAGCCCGAGTGGAGCATATTTTGACTGTTTTTTTAAAAACATCATTGTACATTGAAATTTCTGCTTGCGTATGCTTTAGAAGCAAGAATTAAGAGGACTACATTCATTATTTCAGCTGAAAAATGCTTAGTTTATGATTTATAGTCAACATTAATGAAATGTCCCCAACAGCGTTTTCAGCCCGAGTGGAGCACATTTTGACTGTTTTTTTAAAAACATCATTGTACATTGAAATTTCTGCTTGCGTATGCTTTAGAAGCAAGAATTAAGAGTACTACATTCATTATTTCAGCTGAAAAATGCTTAGTTTTTGATTTATAGTCAACATTAATGAAATGTCCCCAACAGCGTTTTCAGCCCGAGTGGAGCACATTTTGACTGTTTTTTTAAAAACATCATTGTACATTGAAATTTCTGCTTGCGTATGCTTTAGAAGCAAGAATTAAGAGGACTACATTCATTATTTCAGCTGAAAAATGCTTAGTTTATGATTTATAGTCAACATTAATGAAATGTCCCAAACAAGCGTTTTCAGCCCGAGTGGAGCACATTTTGACTGTTTTTTTAAAAACATCATTGTACATTGAAATTTCTGCTTGCGTATGCTTTAGAAGCAAGAATTAAGAGGACTACATTCATTATTTCAGCTGAAAAATGCTTAGTTTATGATTTATAGTCAACATTAATGAAATGTTCCAAACAAGCGTTTTCAGCCCGAGTGGAGCACATTTTGACCGTTTTTTTAAAAACATCATTGTACATTGAAATTTCTGTTTGCGTATGCTTTAGAAGCAAGAATTAAGAGGACTACATTCATTATTTCAGCTGAAAAATGCTTAGTTTATGATTTATAGTCAACATTAATGTAATGTCCCAAACAAGCGTTTTCAGCCCGAGTGGAGCACATTTTGACTGTTTTTTTAAAAACATCATTGTACATTGAAATTTCTGCTTGTGTATGCTTTAGAAGCAAGAATTAAGAGGACTACATTCATTATTTCAGCTGAAAAATGCTTAGTTTATGATTTATAGTCAACATTAATGAAATGTTCCAAACAAGCGTTTTCAGCCCGAGTGGAGCACATTTTGACTGTTTTTTTAAAAACATCATTGTACATTGAAATTTCTGCTTGCGTATGCTTTAGAAGCAAGAATTAAGAGGACTACATTCATTATTTCAGCTGAAAAATGCTTAGTTTTTGATTTATAGTCAACATTAATGAAATGTCCCCAACAGCGTTTTCAGCCCGAGTGGAGCACATTTTGACTGTTTTTTTTAAAAACATCATTGTACATTGAAATATCTGCTTGCGTATGCTTTAGAAGCAAGAATTAAGAGGACTACATTCATTATTTCAGCTGAAAAATGCTTAGTTTATGATTTATAGTCAACATTAATGAAATGTCCCCAACAGCGTTTTCAGCCCGAGTGGAGCACATTTTGACTGTTTTTTTAAAAACATCATTGTACATTGAAATTTCTGCTTGCATATGCTTTAGAAGCAAGAATTAAGAGGACTACATTCATTATTTCAGCTGAAAAATGCTTAGTTTATGATTTATAGTCAACATTAATGAAATGTTCCAAACAAGCGTTTTCAGCCCGAGTGGAGCACATTTTGACCGTTTTTTTAAAAACATCATTGTACATTGAAATTTCTGTTTGCGTATGCTTTAGAAGCAAGAATTAAGAGGACTACATTCATTATTTCAGCTGAAAAATGCTTAGTTTATGATTTATAGTCAACATTAATGTAATGTCCCAAACAAGCGTTTTCAGCCCGAGTGGAGCACATTTTGACTGTTTTTTTAAAAACATCATTGTACATTGAAATTTCTGCTTGCGTATGCTTTAGAAGCAAGAATTAAGAGGACTACATTCATTATTTCAGCTGAAAAATGCTTAGTTTTTGATTTATAGTCAACATTAATGAAATGTTCCAAACAAGCGTTTTCAGCCCGAGTGGAGCACATTTTGACTGTTTTTTTAAAAACATCATTGTACATTGAAATTTCTGCTTGCGTATGCTTTAGAAGCAAGAATTAAGAGGACTACATTCATTATTTCAGCTGAAAAATGCTTAGTTTTTGATTTATAGTCAACATTAATGAAATGTCCCCAACAGCGTTTTCAGCCCGAGTGGAGCACATTTTGACTGTTTTTTTAAAAACATCATTGTACATTGAAATTTCTGCTTGCGTATGCTTTAGAAGCAAGAATTAAGAGGACTACATTCATTATTTCAGCTGAAAAATGCTTAGTTTATGATTTATAGTCAACATTAATGAAATGTCCCCAACAGCGTTTTCAGCCCGAGTGGAGCACATTTTGACTGTTTTTTTAAAAACATCATTGTACATTGAAATTTCTGCTTGCGTATGCTTTAGAAGCAAGAATTAAGAGGACTACATTCATTATTTCAGCTGAAAAATGCTTAGTTTTTGATTTATAGTCAACATTAATGAAATGTCCCCAACAGCGTTTTCAGCCCGAGTGGAGCACATTTTGACTGTTTTTTTAAAAACATCATTGTACATTGAAATTTCTGCTTGCGTATGCTTTAGAAGCAAGAATTAAGAGGACTACATTCATTTTTTCAGCTGAAAAATGCTTAGTTTATGATTTATAGTCAACATTAATGAAATGTTCCAAACAAGCGTTTTCAGCCCGAGTGGAGCACATTTTGACCGTTTTTTTAAAAACATCATTGTACATTGAAATTTCTGCTTGCGTATGCTTTAGAAGCAAGAATTAAGAGGACTACATTCATTATTTCAGCTGAAAAATGCTTAGTTTTTGATTTATAGTCAACATTAATGAAATGTCCCCAACAGCGTTTTCAGCCCGAGTGGAGCACATTTTGACTGTTTTTTTAAAAACATCATTGTACATTGAAATTTCTGCTTGCGTATGCTTTAGAAGCAAGAATTAAGAGGACTACATTCATTATTTCAGCTGAAAAATGCTTAGTTTATGATTTATAGTCAACATTAATGAAATGTCCCCAACAGCGTTTTCAGCCGAGTGGAGCACATTTTGACTGTTTTTTTAAAAACATCATTGTACATTGAAATTTCTGCTTGCGTATGCTTTAGAAGCAAGAATTAAGAGGACTACATTCATTATTTCAGCTGAAAAATGCTTAGTTTTTGATTTATAGTCAACATTAATGAAATGTCCCCAACAGCGTTTTCAGCCCGAGTGGAGCACATTTTGACTGTTTTTTTAAAAACATCATTGTACATTGAAATTTCTGCTTGCGTATGCTTTAGAAGCAAGAATTAAGAGGACTACATTCATTTTTTCAGCTGAAAAATGCTTAGTTTATGATTTATAGTCAACATTAATGAAATGTTCCAAACAAGCGTTTTCAGCCCGAGTGGAGCACATTTTGACCGTTTTTTTAAAAACATCATTGTACATTGAAATTTCTGCTTGCGTATGCTTTAGAAGCAAGAATTAAGAGGACTACATTCATTATTTCAGCTGAAAAATGCTTAGTTTTTGATTTATAGTCAACATTAATGAAATGTCCCCAACAGCGTTTTCAGCCCGAGTGGAGCACATTTTGACTGTTTTTTTAAAAACATCATTGTACATTGAAATTTCTGCTTGCGTATGCTTTAGAAGCAAGAATTAAGAGGACTACATTCATTATTTCAGCTGAAAAATGCTTAGTTTATGATTTATAGTCAACATTAATGAAATGTCCCCAACAGCGTTTTCAGCCCGAGGGGAGCACATTTTGACTGTTTTTTTAAAAACATCATTGTACATTGAAATTTCTGCTTGCGTATGCTTTAGAAGCAAGAATTAAGAGGACTACATTCATTTTTTCAGCTGAAAAATGCTTAGTTTTTGATTTATAGTCAACATTAATGAAATGTCCCTAACAGCGTTTTCAGCCCGAGTGGAGCACATTTTGACTGTTTTTTTTAAAAACATCATTGTACATTGAAATTTCTGCTTGCGTATGCTTTAGAAGCAAGAATTAAGAGGACTACATTCATTATTTCAGCTGAAAAATGCTTAGTTTATGAATTATAGTCAACATTAATGAAATGTTCCAAACAAGCGTTTTCAGCCCGAGTGGAGCACATTTTGACCGTTTTTTTAAAAACATCATTGTACATTGAAATTTCTGCTTGCGTATGCTTTAGAAGCAAGAATTAAGAGGACTACATTCATTATTTCAGCTGAAAAATGCTTAGTTTTTGATTTATAGTCAACATTAATGAAATGTCCCCAACAGCGTTTTCAGCCCGAGTGGAGCACATTTTGACTGTTTTTTTAAAAACATCATTGTACATTGAAATTTCTGCTTGCGTATGCTTTAGAAGCAAGAATTAAGAGGACTACATTCATTATTTCAGCTGAAAAATGCTTAGTTTATGATTTATAGTCAACATTAATGAAATGTCCCCAACAGCGTTTTCAGCCCGAGGGGAGCACATTTTGACTGTTTTTTTAAAAACATCATTGTACATTGAAATTTCTGCTTGCGTATGCTTTAGAAGCAAGAATTAAGAGGACTACATTCATTTTTTCAGCTGAAAAATGCTTAGTTTTTGATTTATAGTCAACATTAATGAAATGTCCCCAACAGCGTTTTCAGCCCGAGTGGAGCACATTTTGACTGTTTTTTTTAAAAACATCATTGTACATTGAAATTTCTGCTTGCGTATGCTTTAGAAGCAAGAATTAAGAGGACTACATTCATTATTTCAGCTGAAAAATGCTTAGTTTATGATTTATAGTCAACATTAATGAAATGTTCCAAACAAGCGTTTTCAGCCCGAGTGGAGCACATTTTGACCGTTTTTTTAAAAACATCATTGTACATTGAAATTTCTGTTTGCGTATGCTTTAGAAGCAAGAATTAAGAGGACTACATTCATTATTTCAGCTGAAAAATGCTTAGTTTATGATTTATAGTCAACATTAATGTAATGTCCCAAACAAGCGTTTTCAGCCCGAGTGGAGCACATTTTGACTGTTTTTTTAAAAACATCATTGTACATTGAAATTTCTGCTTGCGTATGCTTTAGAAGCAAGAATTAAGAAGACTACATTCATTATTTCAGCTGAAAAATGCTTAGTTTTTGATTTATAGTCAACATTAATGAAATGTCCCCAACAGCGTTTTCAGCCCGAGTGGAGCACATTTTGACTGTTTTTTTAAAAACATCATTGTACATTGAAATTTCTGCTTGCGTATGCTTTAGAAGCAAGAATTAAGAGGACTACATTCATTATTTCAGCTGAAAAATGCTTAGTTTTTGATTTATAGTCAACATTAATGAAATGTCCCCAACAGCGTTTTCAGCCCGAGTGGAGCACATTTTGACTGTTTTTTTAAAAACATCATTGTACATTGAAATTTCTGCTTGCGTATGCTTTAGAAGCAAGAATTAAGAGGACTACATTCATTATTTCAGCTGAAAAATGCTTAGTTTATGATTTATAGTCAACATTAATGAAATGTCCCCAACAGCGTTTTCAGCCCGAGTGGAGCACATTTTGACTGTTTTTTTAAAAACATCATTGTACATTGAAATTTCTGCTTGCGTATGCTTTAGAAGCAAGAATTAAGAGGACTACATTCATTATTTCAGCTGAAAAATGCTTAGTTTATGATTTATAGTCAACATTAATGAAATGTCCCCAACAGCGTTTTCAGCCCGAGGGGAGCACATTTTGACTGTTTTTTTAAAAACATCATTGTACATTGAAATTTCTGCTTGCGTATGCTTTAGAAGCAAGAATTAAGAGGACTACATTCATTTTTTCAGCTGAAAAATGCTTAGTTTTTGATTTATAGTCAACATTAATGAAATGTCCCCAACAGCGTTTTCAGCCCGAGTGGAGCACATTTTGACTGTTTTTTTTAAAAACATCATTGTACATTGAAATTTCTGCTTGCGTATGCTTTAGAAGCAAGAATTAAGAGGACTACATTCATTATTTCAGCTGAAAAATGCTTAGTTTATGAATTATAGTCAACATTAATGAAATGTTCCAAACAAGCGTTTTCAGCCCGAGTGGAGCACATTTTGACTGTTTTTTTAAAAACATCATTGTACATTGAAATTTCTGCTTGCATATGCTTTAGAAGCAAGAATTAAGAGGACTACATTCATTATTTCAGCTGAAAAATGCTTAGTTTATGATTTATAGTCAACATTAATGAAGTGTTCCAAACAAGCGTTTTCAGCCCGAGTGGAGCACATTTTGACCGTTTTTTTAAAAACATCATTGTACATTGAAATTTCTGTTTGCGTATGCTTTAGAAGCAAGAATTAAGAGGACTACATTCATTATTTCAGCTGAAAAATGCTTAGTTTATGATTTATAGTCAACATTAATGTAATGTCCCAAACAAGCGTTTTCAGCCCGAGTGGAGCACATTTTGACTGTTTTTTTAAAAACATCATTGTACATTGAAATTTCTGCTTGCGTATGCTTTAGAAGCAAGAATTAAGAGGACTACATTCATTATTTCAGCTGAAAAATGCTTAGTTTTTGATTTATAGTCAACATTAATGAAATGTCCCCAACAGCGTTTTCAGCCCGAGTGGAGCACATTTTGACTGTTTTTTTAAAAACATCATTGTACATTGAAATTTCTGCTTGCGTATGCTTTAGAAGCAAGAATTAAGAGGACTACATTCATTATTTCAGCTGAAAAATGCTTAGTTTTTGATTTATAGTCAACATTAATGAAATGTCCCCAACAGCGTTTTCAGCCCGAGTGGAGCATATTTTGACTGTTTTTTTAAAAACATCATTGTACATTGAAATTTCTGCTTGCGTATGCTTTAGAAGCAAGAATTAAGAGGACTACATTCATTATTTCAGCTGAAAAATGCTTAGTTTATGATTTATAGTCAACATTAATGAAATGTCCCCAACAGCGTTTTCAGCCCGAGTGGAGCACATTTTGACTGTTTTTTTAAAAACATCATTGTACATTGAAATTTCTGCTTGCGTATGCTTTAGAAGCAAGAATTAAGAGGACTACATTCATTTTTTCAGCTGAAAAATGCTTAGTTTTTGATTTATAGTCAACATTAATGAAATGTCCCCAACAGCGTTTTCAGCCCGAGTGGAGCACATTTTGACTGTTTTTTTTAAAAACATCATTGTACATTGAAATTTCTGCTTGCGTATGCTTTAGAAGCAAGAATTAAGAGGACTACATTCATTATTTCAGCTGAAAAATGCTTAGTTTATGAATTATAGTCAACATTAATGAAATGTTCCAAACAAGCGTTTTCAGCCCGAGTGGAGCACATTTTGACAGTTTTTTTAAAAACATCATTGTACATTGAAATTTCTGCTTGCATATGCTTTAGAAGCAAGAATTAAGAGGACTACATTCATTATTTCAGCTGAAAAATGCTTAGTTTATGATTTATAGTCAACATTAATGAAATGTTCCAAACAAGCGTTTTCAGCCCGAGTGGAGCACATTTTGACTGTTTTTTTAAAAACATCATTGTACATTGAAATTTCTGCTTGCGTATGCTTTAGAAGCAAGAATTAAGAGGACTACATTCATTATTTCAGCTGAAAAATGCTTAGTTTATGATTTATAGTCAACATTAATGAAATGTTCCAAACAAGCGTTTTCAGCCCGAGTGGAGCACATTTTGACTGTTTTTTTAAAAACATCATTGTACATTGAAATTTCTGCTTGCGTATGCTTTAGAAGCAAGAATTAAGAGGACTACATTCATTATTTCAGCTGAAAAATGCTTAGTTTTTGATTTATAGTCAACATTAATGAAATGTCCCCAACAGCGTTTTCAGCCCGAGTGGAGCACATTTTGACTGTTTTTTTTAAAAACATCATTGTACATTGAAATATCTGCTTGCGTATGCTTTAGAAGCAAGAATTAAGAGGACTACATTCATTATTTCAGCTGAAAAATGCTTAGTTTATGATTTATAGTCAACATTAATGAAATGTCCCCAACAGCGTTTTCAGCCCGAGTGGAGCACATTTTGACTGTTTTTTTAAAAACATCATTGTACATTGAAATTTCTGCTTGCGTATGCTTTAGAAGCAAGAATTAAGAGGACTACATTCATTATTTCAGCTGAAAAATGCTTAGTTTTTGATTTATAGTCAACATTAATGAAATGTCCCCAACAGCGTTTTCAGCCCGAGTGGAGCACATTTTGACTGTTTTTTTAAAAACATCATTGTACATTGAAATTTCTGCTTGCGTATGCTTTAGAAGCAAGAATTGAGAGGACTACATTCATTTTTTCAGCTGAAAAATGCTTAGTTTATGATTTATAGTCAACATTAATGAAATGTTCCAAACAAGCGTTTTCAGCCCGAGTGGAGCACATTTTGACCGTTTTTTTAAAAACATCATTGTACATTGAAATTTTTGTTTGCGTATGCTTTAGAAACAAGAATTAAGAGGACTACATTCATTATTTCAGCTGAAAAATGCTTAGTTTATGATTTATAGTCACCATTAATGTAATGTCCCAAACAAGCGTTTTCAGCCCGAGTGGAGCACATTTTGACTGTTTTTTTAAAAACATCATTGTACATTGAAATTTCTGCTTGCGTATGCTTTAGAAGCAAGAATTAAGAGGACTACATTCATTATTTCAGCTGAAAAATGCTTAGTTTATGATTTATAGTCAACATTAATGAAATGTCCCCAACAGCGTTTTCAGCCCGAGTGGAGCACATTTTGACTGTTTTTTTAAAAACATCATTGTACATTGAAATTTCTGTTTGCGTATGCTTTAGAAGCAAGAATTAAGAGGACTACATTCATTATTTCAGCTGAAAAATGCTTAGTTTATGATTTATAGTCAACATTAATGTAATGTCCCAAACAAGCGTTTTCAGCCCGAGTGGAGCACATTTTGACTGTTTTTTTAAAAACATCATTGTACATTGAAATTTCTGCTTGTGTATGCTTTAGAAGCAAGAATTAAGAGGACTACATTCATTATTTCAGCTGAAAAATGCTTAGTTTATGATTTATAGTCAACATTAATGAAATGTTCCAAACAAGCGTTTTCAGCCCGAGTGGAGCACATTTTGACTGTTTTTTTAAAAACATCATTGTACATTGAAATTTCTGCTTGCGTATGCTTTAGAAGCAAGAATTAAGAGGACTACATTCATTATTTCAGCTGAAAAATGCTTAGTTTTTGATTTATAGTCAACATTAATGAAATGTCCCCAACAGCGTTTTCAGCCCGAGTGGAGCACATTTTGACTGTTTTTTTTAAAAACATCATTGTACATTGAAATATCTGCTTGCGTATGCTTTAGAAGCAAGAATTAAGAGGACTACATTCATTATTTCAGCTGAAAAATGCTTAGTTTATGATTTATAGTCAACATTAATGAAATGTCCCCAACAGCGTTTTCAGCCCGAGTGGAGCACATTTTGACTGTTTTTTTAAAAACATCATTGTACATTGAAATTTCTGCTTGCGTATGCTTTAGAAGCAAGAATTAAGAGGACTACATTCATTATTTCAGCTGAAAAATGCTTAGTTTATGATTTATAGTCAACATTAATGAAATGTCCCCAACAGCGTTTTCAGCCCGAGGGGAGCACATTTTGACTGTTTTTTTAAAAACATCATTGTACATTGAAATTTCTGCTTGCGTATGCTTTAGAAGCAAGAATTAAGAGGACTACATTCATTTTTTCAGCTGAAAAATGCTTAGTTTTTGATTTATAGTCAACATTAATGAAATGTCCCCAACAGCGTTTTCAGCCCGAGTGGAGCACATTTTGACTGTTTTTTTTAAAAACATCATTGTACATTGAAATTTCTGCTTGCGTATGCTTTAGAAGCAAGAATTAAGAGGACTACATTCATTATTTCAGCTGAAAAATGCTTAGTTTTTGATTTATAGTCAACATTAATGAAATGTCCCCAACAGCGTTTTCAGCCCGAGTGGAGCACATTTTGACTGTTTTTTTTAAAAACATCATTGTACAATGAAATTTCTGCTTGCGTATGCTTTAGAAGCAAGAATTAAGAGGACTACATTCATTATTTCAGCTGAAAAATGCTTAGTTTATGAATTATAGTCAACATTAATGAAATGTTCCAAACAAGCGTTTTCAGCCCGAGTGGAGCACATTTTGACCGTTTTTTTAAAAACATCATTGTACATTGAAATTTCTGTTTGCGTATGCTTTAGAAGCAAGAATTAAGAGGACTACATTCATTATTTCAGCTGAAAAATGCTTAGTTTATGATTTATAGTCAACATTAATGTAATGTCCCAAACAAGCGTTTTCAGCCCGAGTGGAGCACATTTTGACTGTTTTTTTAAAAACATCATTGTACATTGAAATTTCTGCTTGCGTATGCTTTAGAAGCAAGAATTAAGAGGACTACATTCATTATTTCAGCTGAAAAATGCTTAGTTTTTGATTTATAGTCAACATTAATGAAATGTCCCCAACAGCGTTTTCAGCCGAGTGGAGCACATTTTGACTGTTTTTTTAAAAACATCATTGTACATTGAAATTTCTGCTTGCGTATGCTTTAGAAGCAAGAATTAAGAGGACTACATTCATTATTTCAGCTGAAAAATGCTTAGTTTATGATTTATAGTCAACATTAATGAAATGTTCCAAACAAGCGTTTTCAGCCCGAGTGGAGCACATTTTGACCGTTTTTTAAAAACATCATTGTACATTGAAATTTCTGCTTGCGTATGCTTTAGAAGCAAGAATTAAGAGGACTACATTCATTATTTCAGCTGAAAAATGCTTAGTTTTTGATTTATAGTCAACATTAATGAAATGTCCCCAACAGCGTTTTCAGCCCGAGTGGAGCACATTTTGACTGTTTTTTTTAAAAACATCATTGTACATTGAAATTTCTGCTTGCGTATGCTTTAGAAGCAAGAATTAAGAGGACTACATTCATTATTTCAGCTGAAAAATGCTTAGTTTATGAATTATAGTCAACATTAATGAAATGTTCCAAACAAGCGTTTTCAGCCCGAGTGGAGCACATTTTGACTGTTTTTTTAAAAACATCATTGTACATTGAAATTTCTGCTTGCATATGCTTTAGAAGCAAGAATTAAGAGGACTACATTCATTATTTCAGCTGAAAAATGCTTAGTTTATGATTTATAGTCAACATTAATGAAATGTTCCAAACAAGCGTTTTCAGCCCGAGTGGAGCACATTTTGACCGTTTTTTTAAAAACATCATTGTACATTGAAATTTCTGCTTGCGTATGCTTTAGAAGCAAGAATTAAGAGGACTACATTCATTATTTCAGCTGAAAAATGCTTAGTTTTTGATTTATAGTCAACATTAATGAAATGTCCCCAACAGCGTTTTCAGCCCGAGTGGAGCACATTTTGACTGTTTTTTTTAAAAACATCATTGTACATTGAAATTTCTGCTTGCGTATGCTTTAGAAGCAAGAATTAAGAGGACTACATTCATTATTTCAGCTGAAAAATGCTTAGTTTTTGATTTATAGTCAACATTAATGAAATGTCCCCAACAGCGTTTTCAGCCCGAGTGGAGCACATTTTGACTGTTTTTTTTAAAAACATCATTGTACAATGAAATTTCTGCTTGCGTATGCTTTAGAAGCAAGAATTAAGAGGACTACATTCATTATTTCAGCTGAAAAATGCTTAGTTTATGAATTATAGTCAACATTAATGAAATGTTCCAAACAAGCGTTTTCAGCCCGAGTGGAGCACATTTTGACCGTTTTTTTAAAAACATCATTGTACATTGAAATTTCTGTTTGCGTATGCTTTAGAAGCAAGAATTAAGAGGACTACATTCATTATTTCAGCTGAAAAATGCTTAGTTTATGATTTATAGTCAACATTAATGTAATGTCCCAAACAAGCGTTTTCAGCCCGAGTGGAGCACATTTTGACTGTTTTTTTAAAAACATCATTGTACATTGAAATTTCTGCTTGCGTATGCTTTAGAAGCAAGAATTAAGAGGACTACATTCATTATTTCAGCTGAAAAATGCTTAGTTTTTGATTTATAGTCAACATTAATGAAATGTCCCCAACAGCGTTTTCAGCCGAGTGGAGCACATTTTGACTGTTTTTTTAAAAACATCATTGTACATTGAAATTTCTGCTTGCGTATGCTTTAGAAGCAAGAATTAAGAGGACTACATTCATTATTTCAGCTGAAAAATGCTTAGTTTATGATTTATAGTCAACATTAATGAAATGTTCCAAACAAGCGTTTTCAGCCCGAGTGGAGCACATTTTGACCGTTTTTTAAAAACATCATTGTACATTGAAATTTCTGCTTGCGTATGCTTTAGAAGCAAGAATTAAGAGGACTACATTCATTATTTCAGCTGAAAAATGCTTAGTTTTTGATTTATAGTCAACATTAATGAAATGTCCCCAACAGCGTTTTCAGCCCGAGTGGAGCACATTTTGACTGTTTTTTTAAAAACATCATTGTACATTGAAATTTCTGCTTGCGTATGCTTTAGAAGCAAGAATTAAGAGGACTACATTCATTATTTCAGCTGAAAAATGCTTAGTTTATGATTTATAGTCAACATTAATGAAATGTTCCAAACAAGCGTTTTCAGCCCGAGTGGAGCACATTTTGACTGTTTTTTTAAAAACATCATTGTACATTGAAATATCTGCTTGCGTATGCTTTAGAAGCAAGAATTAAGAGGACTACATTCATTATTTCAGCTGAAAAATGCTTAGTTTTTGATTTATAGTCAACATTAATGAAATGTCCCCAACAGCGTTTTCAGCCCGAGTGGAGCACATTTTGACTGTTTTTTTAAAAACATCATTGTACATTGAAATTTCTGCTTGCGTATGCTTTAGAAGCAAGAATTAAGAGGACTACATTCATTATTTCAGCTGAAAAATGCTTAGTTTATGATTTATAGTCAACATTAATGAAATGTCCCCAACAGCGTTTTCAGCCCGAGTGGAGCACATTTTGACTGTTTTTTTAAAAACATCATTGTACATTGAAATTTCTGCTTGCGTATGCTTTAGAAGCAAGAATTAAGAGGACTACATTCATTTTTTCAGCTGAAAAATGCTTAGTTTTTGATTTATAGTCAACATTAATGAAATGTCCCCAACAGCGTTTTCAGCCCGAGTGGAGCACATTTTGACTGTTTTTTTTTAAAAACATCATTGTACATTGAAATTTCTGCTTGCGTATGCTTTAGAAGCAAGAATTAAGAGGACTACATTCATTATTTAAGCTGAAAAATGCTGAGTTTATGAATTATAGTCAACATTAATGAAATGTTCCAAACAAGCGTTTTCAGCCCGAGTGGAGCACATTTTGACTGTTTTTTTAAAAACATCATTGTACATTGAAATTTCTGCTTGCATATGCTTTAGAAGCAAGAATTAAGAGGACTACATTCATTATTTCAGCTGAAAAATGCTTAGTTTATGATTTATAGTCAACATTAATGAAATGTTCCAAACAAGCGTTTTCAGCCCGAGTGGAGCACATTTTGACTGTTTTTTTAAAAACATCATTGTACATTGAAATTTCTGCTTGCATATGCTTTAGAAGCAAGAATTAAGAGGACTACATTCATTATTTCAGCTGAAAAATGCTTAGTTTATGATTTATAGTCAACATTAATGAAATGTTCCAAACAAGCGTTTTCAGCCCGAGTGGAGCACATTTTGACCGTTTTTTTAAAAACATCATTGTACATTGAAATTTCTGCTTGCGTATGCTTTAGAAGCAAGAATTAAGAGGACTACATTCATTATTTCAGCTGAAAAATGCTTAGTTTTTGATTTATAGTCAACATTAATGAAATGTCCCCAACAGCGTTTTCAGCCCGAGTGGAGCACATTTTGACTGTTTTTTTTAAAAACATCATTGTACATTGAAATTTCTGCTTGCGTATGCTTTAGAAGCAAGAATTAAGAGGACTACATTCATTATTTCAGCTGAAAAATGCTTAGTTTTTGATTTATAGTCAACATTAATGAAATGTCCCCAACAGCGTTTTCAGCCCGAGTGGAGCACATTTTGACTGTTTTTTTTAAAAACATCATTGTACAATGAAATTTCTGCTTGCGTATGCTTTAGAAGCAAGAATTAAGAGGACTACATTCATTATTTCAGCTGAAAAATGCTTAGTTTATGAATTATAGTCAACATTAATGAAATGTTCCAAACAAGCGTTTTCAGCCCGAGTGGAGCACATTTTGACCGTTTTTTTAAAAACATCATTGTACATTGAAATTTCTGTTTGCGTATGCTTTAGAAGCAAGAATTAAGAGGACTACATTCATTATTTCAGCTGAAAAATGCTTAGTTTATGATTTATAGTCAACATTAATGTAATGTCCCAAACAAGCGTTTTCAGCCCGAGTGGAGCACATTTTGACTGTTTTTTTAAAAACATCATTGTACATTGAAATTTCTGCTTGCGTATGCTTTAGAAGCAAGAATTAAGAGGACTACATTCATTATTTCAGCTGAAAAATGCTTAGTTTTTGATTTATAGTCAACATTAATGAAATGTCCCCAACAGCGTTTTCAGCCGAGTGGAGCACATTTTGACTGTTTTTTTAAAAACATCATTGTACATTGAAATTTCTGCTTGCGTATGCTTTAGAAGCAAGAATTAAGAGGACTACATTCATTATTTCAGCTGAAAAATGCTTAGTTTATGATTTATAGTCAACATTAATGAAATGTTCCAAACAAGCGTTTTCAGCCCGAGTGGAGCACATTTTGACCGTTTTTTAAAAACATCATTGTACATTGAAATTTCTGCTTGCGTATGCTTTAGAAGCAAGAATTAAGAGGACTACATTCATTATTTCAGCTGAAAAATGCTTAGTTTTTGATTTATAGTCAACATTAATGAAATGTCCCCAACAGCGTTTTCAGCCCGAGTGGAGCACATTTTGACTGTTTTTTTTAAAAACATCATTGTACATTGAAATTTCTGCTTGCGTATGCTTTAGAAGCAAGAATTAAGAGGACTACATTCATTATTTCAGCTGAAAAATGCTTAGTTTATGAATTATAGTCAACATTAATGAAATGTTCCAAACAAGCGTTTTCAGCCCGAGTGGAGCACATTTTGACTGTTTTTTTAAAAACATCATTGTACATTGAAATTTCTGCTTGCATATGCTTTAGAAGCAAGAATTAAGAGGACTACATTCATTATTTCAGCTGAAAAATGCTTAGTTTATGATTTATAGTCAACATTAATGAAATGTTCCAAACAAGCGTTTTCAGCCCGAGTGGAGCACATTTTGACCGTTTTTTTAAAAACATCATTGTACATTGAAATTTCTGCTTGCGTATGCTTTAGAAGCAAGAATTAAGAGGACTACATTCATTATTTCAGCTGAAAAATGCTTAGTTTTTGATTTATAGTCAACATTAATGAAATGTCCCCAACAGCGTTTTCAGCCCGAGTGGAGCACATTTTGACTGTTTTTTTTAAAAACATCATTGTACATTGAAATTTCTGCTTGCGTATGCTTTAGAAGCAAGAATTAAGAGGACTACATTCATTATTTCAGCTGAAAAATGCTTAGTTTTTGATTTATAGTCAACATTAATGAAATGTCCCCAACAGCGTTTTCAGCCCGAGTGGAGCACATTTTGACTGTTTTTTTTAAAAACATCATTGTACAATGAAATTTCTGCTTGCGTATGCTTTAGAAGCAAGAATTAAGAGGACTACATTCATTATTTCAGCTGAAAAATGCTTAGTTTATGAATTATAGTCAACATTAATGAAATGTTCCAAACAAGCGTTTTCAGCCCGAGTGGAGCACATTTTGACCGTTTTTTTAAAAACATCATTGTACATTGAAATTTCTGTTTGCGTATGCTTTAGAAGCAAGAATTAAGAGGACTACATTCATTATTTCAGCTGAAAAATGCTTAGTTTATGATTTATAGTCAACATTAATGTAATGTCCCAAACAAGCGTTTTCAGCCCGAGTGGAGCACATTTTGACTGTTTTTTTAAAAACATCATTGTACATTGAAATTTCTGCTTGCGTATGCTTTAGAAGCAAGAATTAAGAGGACTACATTCATTATTTCAGCTGAAAAATGCTTAGTTTTTGATTTATAGTCAACATTAATGAAATGTCCCCAACAGCGTTTTCAGCCGAGTGGAGCACATTTTGACTGTTTTTTTAAAAACATCATTGTACATTGAAATTTCTGCTTGCGTATGCTTTAGAAGCAAGAATTAAGAGGACTACATTCATTATTTCAGCTGAAAAATGCTTAGTTTATGATTTATAGTCAACATTAATGAAATGTTCCAAACAAGCGTTTTCAGCCCGAGTGGAGCACATTTTGACCGTTTTTTAAAAACATCATTGTACATTGAAATTTCTGCTTGCGTATGCTTTAGAAGCAAGAATTAAGAGGACTACATTCATTATTTCAGCTGAAAAATGCTTAGTTTTTGATTTATAGTCAACATTAATGAAATGTCCCCAACAGCGTTTTCAGCCCGAGTGGAGCACATTTTGACTGTTTTTTTTAAAAACATCATTGTACATTGAAATTTCTGCTTGCGTATGCTTTAGAAGCAAGAATTAAGAGGACTACATTCATTATTTCAGCTGAAAAATGCTTAGTTTATGAATTATAGTCAACATTAATGAAATGTTCCAAACAAGCGTTTTCAGCCCGAGTGGAGCACATTTTGACTGTTTTTTTAAAAACATCATTGTACATTGAAATTTCTGCTTGCATATGCTTTAGAAGCAAAAATTAAGAGGACTACATTCATTATTTCAGCTGAAAAATGCTTAGTTTATGATTTATAGTCAACATTAATGAAATGTTCCAAACAAGCGTTTTCAGCCCGAGTGGAGCACATTTTGACCGTTTTTTTAAAAACATCATTGTACATTGAAATTTCTGCTTGCGTATGCTTTAGAAGCAAGAATTAAGAGGACTACATTCATTATTTCAGCTGAAAAATGCTTAGTTTTTGATTTATAGTCAACATTAATGAAATGTCCCCAACAGCGTTTTCAGCCCGAGTGGAGCACATTTTGACTGTTTTTTTTAAAAACATCATTGTACATTGAAATTTCTGCTTGCGTATGCTTTAGAAGCAAGAATTAAGAGGACTACATTCATTATTTCAGCTGAAAAATGCTTAGTTTTTGATTTATAGTCAACATTAATGAAATGTCCCCAACAGCGTTTTCAGCCCGAGTGGAGCACATTTTGACTGTTTTTTTTAAAAACATCATTGTACAATGAAATTTCTGCTTGCGTATGCTTTAGAAGCAAGAATTAAGAGGACTACATTCATTATTTCAGCTGAAAAATGCTTAGTTTATGAATTATAGTCAACATTAATGAAATGTTCCAAACAAGCGTTTTCAGCCCGAGTGGAGCACATTTTGACCGTTTTTTTAAAAACATCATTGTACATTGAAATTTCTGTTTGCGTATGCTTTAGAAGCAAGAATTAAGAGGACTACATTCATTATTTCAGCTGAAAAATGCTTAGTTTATGATTTATAGTCAACATTAATGTAATGTCCCAAACAAGCGTTTTCAGCCCGAGTGGAGCACATTTTGACTGTTTTTTTAAAAACATCATTGTACATTGAAATTTCTGCTTGCGTATGCTTTAGAAGCAAGAATTAAGAGGACTACATTCATTATTTCAGCTGAAAAATGCTTAGTTTTTGATTTATAGTCAACATTAATGAAATGTCCCCAACAGCGTTTTCAGCCGAGTGGAGCACATTTTGACTGTTTTTTTAAAAACATCATTGTACATTGAAATTTCTGCTTGCGTATGCTTTAGAAGCAAGAATTAAGAGGACTACATTCATTATTTCAGCTGAAAAATGCTTAGTTTATGATTTATAGTCAACATTAATGAAATGTTCCAAACAAGCGTTTTCAGCCCGAGTGGAGCACATTTTGACCGTTTTTTAAAAACATCATTGTACATTGAAATTTCTGCTTGCGTATGCTTTAGAAGCAAGAATTAAGAGGACTACATTCATTATTTCAGCTGAAAAATGCTTAGTTTTTGATTTATAGTCAACATTAATGAAATGTCCCCAACAGCGTTTTCAGCCCGAGTGGAGCACATTTTGACTGTTTTTTTAAAAACATCATTGTACATTGAAATTTCTGCTTGCATATGCTTTAGAAGCAAGAATTAAGAGGACTACATTCATTATTTCAGCTGAAAAATGCTTAGTTTATGATTTATAGTCAACATTAATGAAGTGTTCCAAACAAGCGTTTTCAGCCCGAGTGGAGCACATTTTGACCGTTTTTTTAAAAACATCATTGTACATTGAAATTTCTGTTTGCGTATGCTTTAGAAGCAAGAATTAAGAGGACTACATTCATTATTTCAGCTGAAAAATGCTTAGTTTATGATTTATAGTCAACATTAATGTAATGTCCCAAACAAGCGTTTTCAGCCCGAGTGGAGCACATTTTGACTGTTTTTTTAAAAACATCATTGTACATTGAAATTTCTGCTTGCGTATGCTTTAGAAGCAAGAATTAAGAGGACTACATTCATTATTTCAGCTGAAAAATGCTTAGTTTTTGATTTATAGTCAACATTAATGAAATGTCCCCAACAGCGTTTTCAGCCCGAGTGGAGCACATTTTGACTGTTTTTTTAAAAACATCATTGTACATTGAAATTTCTGCTTGCGTATGCTTTAGAAGCAAGAATTAAGAGGACTACATTCATTATTTCAGCTGAAAAATGCTTAGTTTTTGATTTATAGTCAACATTAATGAAATGTCCCCAACAGCGTTTTCAGCCCGAGTGGAGCACATTTTGACTGTTTTTTTAAAAACATCATTGTACATTGAAATTTCTGCTTGCGTATGCTTTAGAAGCAAGAATTAAGAGGACTACATTCATTATTTCAGCTGAAAAATGCTTAGTTTATGATTTATAGTCAACATTAATGAAATGTCCCCAACAGCGTTTTCAGCCCGAGTGGAGCACATTTTGACTGTTTTTTTAAAAACATCATTGTACATTGAAATTTCTGCTTGCGTATGCTTTAGAAGCAAGAATTAAGAGGACTACATTCATTATTTCAGCTGAAAAATGCTTAGTTTTTGATTTATAGTCAACATTAATGAAATGTCCCCAACAGCGTTTTCAGCCCGAGTGGAGCACATTTTGACTGTTTTTTTAAAAACATCATTGTACATTGAAATTTCTGCTTGCGTATGCTTTAGAAGCAAGAATTAAGAGGACTACATTCATTTTTTCAGCTGAAAAATGCTTAGTTTATGATTTATAGTCAACATTAATGAAATGTTCCAAACAAGCGTTTTCAGCCCGAGTGGAGCACATTTTGACCGTTTTTTAAAAACATCATTGTACATTGAAATTTCTGCTTGCGTATGCTTTAGAAGCAAGAATTAAGAGGACTACATTCATTATTTCAGCTGAAAAATGCTTAGTTTTTGATTTATAGTCAACATTAATGAAATGTCCCCAACAGCGTTTTCAGCCCGAGTGGAGCACATTTTGACTGTTTTTTTAAAAACATCATTGTACATTGAAATTTCTGCTTGCGTATGCTTTAGAAGCAAGAATTAAGAGGACTACATTCATTATTTCAGCTGAAAAATGCTTAGTTTATGATTTATAGTCAACATTAATGAAATGTCCCCAACAGCGTTTTCAGCCCGAGGGGAGCACATTTTGACTGTTTTTTTAAAAACATCATTGTACATTGAAATTTCTGCTTGCGTATGCTTTAGAAGCAAGAATTAAGAGGACTACATTCATTTTTTCAGCTGAAAAATGCTTAGTTTTTGATTTATAGTCAACATTAATGAAATGTCCCCAACAGCGTTTTCAGCCCGAGTGGAGCACATTTTGACTGTTTTTTTTAAAAACATCATTGTACATTGAAATTTCTGCTTGCGTATGCTTTAGAAGCAAGAATTAAGAGGACTACATTCATTATTTCAGCTGAAAAATGCTTAGTTTATGATTTATAGTCAACATTAATGAAATGTCCCCAACAGCGTTTTCAGCCCGAGGGGAGCACATTTTGACTGTTTTTTTAAAAACATCATTGTACATTGAAATTTCTGCTTGCGTATGCTTTAGAAGCAAGAATTAAGAGGACTACATTCATTTTTTCAGCTGAAAAATGCTTAGTTTTTGATTTATAGTCAACATTAATGAAATGTCCCCAACAGCGTTTTCAGCCCGAGTGGAGCACATTTTGACTGTTTTTTTTAAAAACATCATTGTACATTGAAATTTCTGCTTGCGTATGCTTTAGAAGCAAGAATTAAGAGGACTACATTCATTATTTCAGCTGAAAAATGCTTAGTTTTTGATTTATAGTCAACATTAATGAAATGTCCCCAACAGCGTTTTCAGCCCGAGTGGAGCACATTTTGACTGTTTTTTTAAAAACATCATTGTACATTGAAATTTCTGCTTGCGTATGCTTTAGAATTAAGAATTAAGAGGACTACATTCATTATTTCAGCTGAAAAATGCTTAGTTTTTGATTTATAGTCAACATTAATGAAATGTCCCCAACAGCGTTTTCAGCCCGAGTGGAGCACATTTTGACTGTTTTTTTAAAAACATCATTGTACATTGAAATTTCTGTTTGCGTATGCTTTAGAAGCAAGAATTAAGAGGACTACATTCATTATTTCAGCTGAAAAATGCTTAGTTTATGATTTATAGTCAACATTAATGTAATGTCCCAAACAAGCGTTTTCAGCCCGAGTGGAGCACATTTTGACTGTTTTTTTAAAAACATCATTGTACATTGAAATTTCTGCTTGCATATGCTTTAGAAGCAAGAATTAAGAGGACTACATTCATTATTTCAGCTGAAAAATGCTTAGTTTATGATTTATAGTCAACATTAATGAAATGTTCCAAACAAGCGTTTTCAGCCCGAGTGGAGCACATTTTGACCGTTTTTTTAAAAACATCATTGTACATTGAAATTTCTGTTTGCGTATGCTTTAGAAGCAAGAATTAAGAGGACTACATTCATTATTTCAGCTGAAAAATGCTTAGTTTATGATTTATAGTCAACATTAATGTAATGTCCCAAACAAGCGTTTTCAGCCCGAGTGGAGCACATTTTGACTGTTTTTTTAAAAACATCATTGTACATTGAAATTTCTGCTTGCGTATGCTTTAGAAGCAAGAATTAAGAGGACTACATTCATTATTTCAGCTGAAAAATGCTTAGTTTTTGATTTATAGTCAACATTAATGAAATGTCCCCAACAGCGTTTTCAGCCCGAGTGGAGCACATTTTGACTGTTTTTTTAAAAACATCATTGTACATTGAAATTTCTGCTTGCGTATGCTTTAGAAGCAAGAATTAAGAGGACTACATTCATTATTTCAGCTGAAAAATGCTTAGTTTTTGATTTATAGTCAACATTAATGAAATGTCCCCAACAGCGTTTTCAGCCCGAGTGGAGCACATTTTGACTGTTTTTTTAAAAACATCATTGTACATTGAAATTTCTGCTTGCGTATGCTTTAGAAGCAAGAATTAAGAGGACTACATTCATTATTTCAGCTGAAAAATGCTTAGTTTATGATTTATAGTCAACATTAATGAAATGTCCCCAACAGCGTTTTCAGCCCGAGTGGAGCACATTTTGACTGTTTTTTTAAAAACATCATTGTACATTGAAATTTCTGCTTGCGTATGCTTTAGAAGCAAGAATTAAGAGGACTACATTCATTATTTCAGCTGAAAAATGCTTAGTTTTTGATTTATAGTCAACATTAATGAAATGTCCCCAACAGCGTTTTCAGCCCGAGTGGAGCACATTTTGACTGTTTTTTTAAAAACATCATTGTACATTGAAATTTCTGCTTGCGTATGCTTTAGAATTAAGAATTAAGAGGACTACATTCATTATTTCAGCTGAAAAATGCTTAGTTTTTGATTTATAGTCAACATTAATGAAATGTCCCCAACAGCGTTTTCAGCCCGAGTGGAGCACATTTTGACTGTTTTTTTAAAAACATCATTGTACATTGAAATTTCTGTTTGCGTATGCTTTAGAAGCAAGAATTAAGAGGACTACATTCATTATTTCAGCTGAAAAATGCTTAGTTTATGATTTATAGTCAACATTAATGTAATGTCCCAAACAAGCGTTTTCAGCCCGAGTGGAGCACATTTTGACTGTTTTTTTAAAAACATCATTGTACATTGAAATTTCTGCTTGCATATGCTTTAGAAGCAAGAATTAAGAGGACTACATTCATTATTTCAGCTGAAAAATGCTTAGTTTATGATTTATAGTCAACATTAATGAAATGTTCCAAACAAGCGTTTTCAGCCCGAGTGGAGCACATTTTGACCGTTTTTTTAAAAACATCATTGTACATTGAAATTTCTGTTTGCGTATGCTTTAGAAGCAAGAATTAAGAGGACTACATTCATTATTTCAGCTGAAAAATGCTTAGTTTATGATTTATAGTCAACATTAATGTAATGTCCCAAACAAGCGTTTTCAGCCCGAGTGGAGCACATTTTGACTGTTTTTTTAAAAACATCATTGTACATTGAAATTTCTGCTTGCGTATGCTTTAGAAGCAAGAATTAAGAGGACTACATTCATTATTTCAGCTGAAAAATGCTTAGTTTTTGATTTATAGTCAACATTAATGAAATGTCCCCAACAGCGTTTTCAGCCCGAGTGGAGCACATTTTGACTGTTTTTTTAAAAACATCATTGTACATTGAAATTTCTGCTTGCGTATGCTTTAGAAGCAAGAATTAAGAGGACTACATTCATTATTTCAGCTGAAAAATGCTTAGTTTTTGATTTATAGTCAACATTAATGAAATGTCCCCAACAGCGTTTTCAGCCCGAGTGGAGCACATTTTGACTGTTTTTTTAAAAACATCATTGTACATTGAAATTTCTGCTTGCGTATGCTTTAGAAGCAAGAATTAAGAGGACTACATTCATTTTTTCAGCTGAAAAATGCTTAGTTTATGATTTATAGTCAACATTAATGAAATGTTCCAAACAAGCGTTTTCAGCCCGAGTGGAGCACATTTTGACCGTTTTTTTAAAAACATCATTGTACATTGAAATTTCTGTTTGCGTATGCTTTAGAAGCAAGAATTAAGAGGACTACATTCATTATTTCAGCTGAAAAATGCTTAGTTTATGATTTATAGTCAACATTAATGTAATGTCCCAAACAAGCGTTTTCAGCCCGAGTGGAGCACATTTTGACTGTTTTTTTAAAAACATCATTGTACATTGAAATTTCTGCTTGCGTATGCTTTAGAAGCAAGAATTAAGAGGACTACATTCATTATTTCAGCTGAAAAATGCTTAGTTTTTGATTTATAGTCAACATTAATGAAATGTCCCCAACAGCGTTTTCAGCCCGAGTGGAGCACATTTTGACTGTTTTTTTAAAAACATCATTGTACATTGAAATTTCTGCTTGCGTATGCTTTAGAAGCAAGAATTAAGAGGACTACATTCATTATTTCAGCTGAAAAATGCTTAGTTTTTGATTTATAGTCAACATTAATGAAATGTCCCCAACAGCGTTTTCAGCCCGAGTGGAGCACATTTTGACTGTTTTTTTAAAAACATCATTGTACATTGAAATTTCTGCTTGCGTATGCTTTAGAAGCAAGAATTAAGAGGACTACATTCATTATTTCAGCTGAAAAATGCTTAGTTTTTGATTTATAGTCAACATTAATGAAATGTCCCCAACAGCGTTTTCAGCCCGAGTGGAGCACATTTTGACTGTTTTTTTAAAAACATCATTGTACATTGAAATTTCTGCTTGCGTATGCTTTAGAAGCAAGAATTAAGAGGACTACATTCATTATTTCAGCTGAAAAATGCTTAGTTTATGATTTATAGTCAACATTAATGAAATGTCCCCAACAGCGTTTTCAGCCCGAGTGGAGCACATTTTGACTGTTTTTTTAAAAACATCATTGTACATTGAAATTTCTGCTTGCGTATGCTTTAGAAGCAAGAATTAAGAGGACTACATTCATTATTTCAGCTGAAAAATGCTTAGTTTTTGATTTATAGTCAACATTAATGAAATGTCCCCAACAGCGTTTTCAGCCCGAGTGGAGCACATTTTGACTGTTTTTTTAAAAACATCATTGTACATTGAAATTTCTGCTTGCGTATGCTTTAGAATTAAGAATTAAGAGGACTACATTCATTATTTCAGCTGAAAAATGCTTAGTTTTTGATTTATAGTCAACATTAATGAAATGTCCCCAACAGCGTTTTCAGCCCGAGTGGAGCACATTTTGACTGTTTTTTTAAAAACATCATTGTACATTGAAATTTCTGTTTGCGTATGCTTTAGAAGCAAGAATTAAGAGGACTACATTCATTATTTCAGCTGAAAAATGCTTAGTTTATGATTTATAGTCAACATTAATGTAATGTCCCAAACAAGCGTTTTCAGCCCGAGTGGAGCACATTTTGACTGTTTTTTTAAAAACATCATTGTACATTGAAATTTCTGCTTGCATATGCTTTAGAAGCAAGAATTAAGAGGACTACATTCATTATTTCAGCTGAAAAATGCTTAGTTTATGATTTATAGTCAACATTAATGAAATGTTCCAAACAAGCGTTTTCAGCCCGAGTGGAGCACATTTTGACCGTTTTTTTAAAAACATCATTGTACATTGAAATTTCTGTTTGCGTATGCTTTAGAAGCAAGAATTAAGAGGACTACATTCATTATTTCAGCTGAAAAATGCTTAGTTTATGATTTATAGTCAACATTAATGTAATGTCCCAAACAAGCGTTTTCAGCCCGAGTGGAGCACATTTTGACTGTTTTTTTAAAAACATCATTGTACATTGAAATTTCTGCTTGCGTATGCTTTAGAAGCAAGAATTAAGAGGACTACATTCATTATTTCAGCTGAAAAATGCTTAGTTTTTGATTTATAGTCAACATTAATGAAATGTCCCCAACAGCGTTTTCAGCCCGAGTGGAGCACATTTTGACTGTTTTTTTAAAAACATCATTGTACATTGAAATTTCTGCTTGCGTATGCTTTAGAAGCAAGAATTAAGAGGACTACATTCATTATTTCAGCTGAAAAATGCTTAGTTTTTGATTTATAGTCAACATTAATGAAATGTCCCCAACAGCGTTTTCAGCCCGAGTGGAGCACATTTTGACTGTTTTTTTAAAAACATCATTGTACATTGAAATTTCTGCTTGCGTATGCTTTAGAAGCAAGAATTAAGAGGACTACATTCATTTTTTCAGCTGAAAAATGCTTAGTTTATGATTTATAGTCAACATTAATGAAATGTTCCAAACAAGCGTTTTCAGCCCGAGTGGAGCACATTTTGACCGTTTTTTTAAAAACATCATTGTACATTGAAATTTCTGTTTGCGTATGCTTTAGAAGCAAGAATTAAGAGGACTACATTCATTATTTCAGCTGAAAAATGCTTAGTTTATGATTTATAGTCAACATTAATGTAATGTCCCAAACAAGCGTTTTCAGCCCGAGTGGAGCACATTTTGACTGTTTTTTTAAAAACATCATTGTACATTGAAATTTCTGCTTGCGTATGCTTTAGAAGCAAGAATTAAGAGGACTACATTCATTATTTCAGCTGAAAAATGCTTAGTTTTTGATTTATAGTCAACATTAATGAAATGTCCCCAACAGTGTTTTCAGCCCGAGTGGAGCACATTTTGACTGTTTTTTTAAAAACATCATTGTACATTGAAATTTCTGCTTGCGTATGCTTTAGAAGCAAGAATTAAGAGGACTACATTCATTATTTCAGCTGAAAAATGCTTAGTTTTTGATTTATAGTCAACATTAATGAAATGTCCCCAACAGCGTTTTCAGCCCGAGTGGAGCACATTTTGACTGTTTTTTTAAAAACATCATTGTACATTGAAATTTCTGCTTGCGTATGCTTTAGAAGCAAGAATTAAGAGGACTACATTCATTTTTTCAGCTGAAAAATGCTTAGTTTATGATTTATAGTCAACATTAATGAAATGTTCCAAACAAGCGTTTTCAGCCCGAGTGGAGCACATTTTGACCGTTTTTTTAAAAACATCATTGTACATTGAAATTTCTGTTTGCGTATGCTTTAGAAGCAAGAATTAAGAGGACTACATTCATTATTTCAGCTGAAAAATGCTTAGTTTATGATTTATAGTCAACATTAATGTAATGTCCCAAACAAGCGTTTTCAGCCCGAGTGGAGCACATTTTGACTGTTTTTTTAAAAACATCATTGTACATTGAAATTTCTGCTTGCGTATGCTTTAGAAGCAAGAATTAAGAGGACTACATTCATTATTTCAGCTGAAAAATGCTTAGTTTTTGATTTATAGTCAACATTAATGAAATGTCCCCAACAGCGTTTTCAGCCCGAGTGGAGCACATTTTGACTGTTTTTTTAAAAACATCATTGTACATTGAAATTTCTGCTTGCGTATGCTTTAGAAGCAAGAATTAAGAGGACTACATTCATTATTTCAGCTGAAAAATGCTTAGTTTTTGATTTATAGTCAACATTAATGAAATGTCCCCAACAGCGTTTTCAGCCCGAGTGGAGCACATTTTGACTGTTTTTTTAAAAACATCATTGTACATTGAAATTTCTGCTTGCGTATGCTTTAGAAGCAAGAATTAAGAGGACTACATTCATTATTTCAGCTGAAAAATGCTTAGTTTTTGATTTATAGTCAACATTAATGAAATGTCCCCAACAGCGTTTTCAGCCCGAGTGGAGCACATTTTGACTGTTTTTTTAAAAACATCATTGTACATTGAAATTTCTGCTTGCGTATGCTTTAGAAGCAAGAATTAAGAGGACTACATTCATTATTTCAGCTGAAAAATGCTTAGTTTATGATTTATAGTCAACATTAATGAAATGTTCCAAACAAGCGTTTTCAGCCCGAGTGGAGCACATTTTGACCGTTTTTTTAAAAACATCATTGTACATTGAAATTTCTGTTTGCGTATGCTTTAGAAGCAAGAATTAAGAGGACTACATTCATTATTTCAGCTGAAAAATGCTTAGTTTATGATTTATAGTCAACATTAATGTAATGTCCCAAACAAGCGTTTTCAGCCCGAGTGGAGCACATTTTGACCGTTTTTTTAAAAACATCATTGTACATTGAAATTTCTGCTTGCGTATGCTTTAGAAGCAAGAATTAAGAGGACTACATTCATTATTTCAGCTGAAAAATGCTTAGTTTTTGATTTATAGTCAACATTAATGAAATGTCCCCAACAGCGTTTTCAGCCCGAGTGGAGCACATTTTGACTGTTTTTTTAAAAACATCATTGTACATTGAAATTTCTGCTTGCGTATGCTTTAGAAGCAAGAATTAAGAGGACTACATTCATTATTTCAGCTGAAAAATGCTTAGTTTTTGATTTATAGTCAACATTAATGAAATGTCCCCAACAGCGTTTTCAGCCCGAGTGGAGCACATTTTGACTGTTTTTTTAAAAACATCATTGTACATTGAAATTTCTGCTTGCGTATGCTTTAGAAGCAAGAATTAAGAGGACTACATTCATTATTTCAGCTGAAAAATGCTTAGTTTTTGATTTATAGTCAACATTAATGAAATGTCCCCAACAGCGTTTTCAGCCCGAGTGGAGCACATTTTGACTGTTTTTTTAAAAACATCATTGTACATTGAAATTTCTGCTTGCGTATGCTTTAGAAGCAAGAATTAAGAGGACTACATTCATTATTTCAGCTGAAAAATGCTTAGTTTATGATTTATAGTCAACATTAATGAAATGTCCCCAACAGCGTTTTCAGCCCGAGTGGAGCACATTTTGACTGTTTTTTTAAAAACATCATTGTACATTGAAATTTCTGCTTGCGTATGCTTTAGAAGCAAGAATTAAGAGGACTACATTCATTATTTCAGCTGAAAAATGCTTAGTTTTTGATTTATAGTCAACATTAATGAAATGTCCCCAACAGCGTTTTCAGCCCGAGTGGAGCACATTTTGACTGTTTTTTTAAAAACATCATTGTACATTGAAATTTCTGCTTGCGTATGCTTTAGAAGCAAGAATTAAGAGGACTACATTCATTATTTCAGCTGAAAAATGCTTAGTTTTTGATTTATAGTCAACATTAATGAAATGTCCCCAACAGCGTTTTCAGCCCGAGTGGAGCACATTTTGACTGTTTTTTTAAAAACATCATTGTACATTGAAATTTCTGCTTGCGTATGCTTTAGAAGCAAGAATTAAGAGGACTACATTCATTATTTCAGCTGAAAAATGCTTAGTTTATGATTTATAGTCAACATTAATGAAATGTCCCCAACAGCGTTTTCAGCCCGAGTGGAGCACATTTTGACTGTTTTTTTAAAAACATCATTGTACATTGAAATTTCTGCTTGCGTATGCTTTAGAAGCAAGAATTAAGAGGACTACATTCATTATTTCAGCTGAAAAATGCTTAGTTTTTGATTTATAGTCAACATTAATGAAATGTCCCCAACAGCGTTTTCAGCCCGAGTGGAGCACATTTTGACTGTTTTTTTAAAAACATCATTGTACATTGAAATTTCTGCTTGCGTATGCTTTAGAATTAAGAATTAAGAGGACTACATTCATTATTTCAGCTGAAAAATGCTTAGTTTTTGATTTATAGTCAACATTAATGAAATGTCCCCAACAGCGTTTTCAGCCCGAGTGGAGCACATTTTGACTGTTTTTTTAAAAACATCATTGTACATTGAAATTTCTGTTTGCGTATGCTTTAGAAGCAAGAATTAAGAGGACTACATTCATTATTTCAGCTGAAAAATGCTTAGTTTATGATTTATAGTCAACATTAATGTAATGTCCCAAACAAGCGTTTTCAGCCCGAGTGGAGCACATTTTGACTGTTTTTTTAAAAACATCATTGTACATTGAAATTTCTGCTTGCATATGCTTTAGAAGCAAGAATTAAGAGGACTACATTCATTATTTCAGCTGAAAAATGCTTAGTTTATGATTTATAGTCAACATTAATGAAATGTTCCAAACAAGCGTTTTCAGCCCGAGTGGAGCACATTTTGACCGTTTTTTTAAAAACATCATTGTACATTGAAATTTCTGTTTGCGTATGCTTTAGAAGCAAGAATTAAGAGGACTACATTCATTATTTCAGCTGAAAAATGCTTAGTTTATGATTTATAGTCAACATTAATGTAATGTCCCAAACAAGCGTTTTCAGCCCGAGTGGAGCACATTTTGACTGTTTTTTTAAAAACATCATTGTACATTGAAATTTCTGCTTGCGTATGCTTTAGAAGCAAGAATTAAGAGGACTACATTCATTATTTCAGCTGAAAAATGCTTAGTTTTTGATTTATAGTCAACATTAATGAAATGTCCCCAACAGCGTTTTCAGCCCGAGTGGAGCACATTTTGACTGTTTTTTTAAAAACATCATTGTACATTGAAATTTCTGCTTGCGTATGCTTTAGAAGCAAGAATTAAGAGGACTACATTCATTATTTCAGCTGAAAAATGCTTAGTTTTTGATTTATAGTCAACATTAATGAAATGTCCCCAACAGCGTTTTCAGCCCGAGTGGAGCACATTTTGACTGTTTTTTTAAAAACATCATTGTACATTGAAATTTCTGCTTGCGTATGCTTTAGAAGCAAGAATTAAGAGGACTACATTCATTTTTTCAGCTGAAAAATGCTTAGTTTATGATTTATAGTCAACATTAATGAAATGTTCCAAACAAGCGTTTTCAGCCCGAGTGGAGCACATTTTGACCGTTTTTTTAAAAACATCATTGTACATTGAAATTTCTGTTTGCGTATGCTTTAGAAGCAAGAATTAAGAGGACTACATTCATTATTTCAGCTGAAAAATGCTTAGTTTATGATTTATAGTCAACATTAATGTAATGTCCCAAACAAGCGTTTTCAGCCCGAGTGGAGCACATTTTGACTGTTTTTTTAAAAACATCATTGTACATTGAAATTTCTGCTTGCGTATGCTTTAGAAGCAAGAATTAAGAGGACTACATTCATTATTTCAGCTGAAAAATGCTTAGTTTTTGATTTATAGTCAACATTAATGAAATGTCCCCAACAGCGTTTTCAGCCCGAGTGGAGCACATTTTGACTGTTTTTTTAAAAACATCATTGTACATTGAAATTTCTGCTTGCGTATGCTTTAGAAGCAAGAATTAAGAGGACTACATTCATTATTTCAGCTGAAAAATGCTTAGTTTTTGATTTATAGTCAACATTAATGAAATGTCCCCAACAGCGTTTTCAGCCCGAGTGGAGCACATTTTGACTGTTTTTTTAAAAACATCATTGTACATTGAAATTTCTGCTTGCGTATGCTTTAGAAGCAAGAATTAAGAGGACTACATTCATTATTTCAGCTGAAAAATGCTTAGTTTTTGATTTATAGTCAACATTAATGAAATGTCCCCAACAGCGTTTTCAGCCCGAGTGGAGCACATTTTGACTGTTTTTTTAAAAACATCATTGTACATTGAAATTTCTGCTTGCGTATGCTTTAGAAGCAAGAATTAAGAGGACTACATTCATTATTTCAGCTGAAAAATGCTTAGTTTATGATTTATAGTCAACATTAATGAAATGTCCCCAACAGCGTTTTCAGCCCGAGTGGAGCACATTTTGACTGTTTTTTTAAAAACATCATTGTACATTGAAATTTCTGCTTGCGTATGCTTTAGAAGCAAGAATTAAGAGGACTACATTCATTATTTCAGCTGAAAAATGCTTAGTTTTTGATTTATAGTCAACATTAATGAAATGTCCCCAACAGCGTTTTCAGCCCGAGTGGAGCACATTTTGACTGTTTTTTTAAAAACATCATTGTACATTGAAATTTCTGCTTGCGTATGCTTTAGAATTAAGAATTAAGAGGACTACATTCATTATTTCAGCTGAAAAATGCTTAGTTTTTGATTTATAGTCAACATTAATGAAATGTCCCCAACAGCGTTTTCAGCCCGAGTGGAGCACATTTTGACTGTTTTTTTAAAAACATCATTGTACATTGAAATTTCTGTTTGCGTATGCTTTAGAAGCAAGAATTAAGAGGACTACATTCATTATTTCAGCTGAAAAATGCTTAGTTTATGATTTATAGTCAACATTAATGTAATGTCCCAAACAAGCGTTTTCAGCCCGAGTGGAGCACATTTTGACTGTTTTTTTAAAAACATCATTGTACATTGAAATTTCTGCTTGCATATGCTTTAGAAGCAAGAATTAAGAGGACTACATTCATTATTTCAGCTGAAAAATGCTTAGTTTATGATTTATAGTCAACATTAATGAAATGTTCCAAACAAGCGTTTTCAGCCCGAGTGGAGCACATTTTGACCGTTTTTTTAAAAACATCATTGTACATTGAAATTTCTGTTTGCGTATGCTTTAGAAGCAAGAATTAAGAGGACTACATTCATTATTTCAGCTGAAAAATGCTTAGTTTATGATTTATAGTCAACATTAATGTAATGTCCCAAACAAGCGTTTTCAGCCCGAGTGGAGCACATTTTGACTGTTTTTTTAAAAACATCATTGTACATTGAAATTTCTGCTTGCGTATGCTTTAGAAGCAAGAATTAAGAGGACTACATTCATTATTTCAGCTGAAAAATGCTTAGTTTTTGATTTATAGTCAACATTAATGAAATGTCCCCAACAGCGTTTTCAGCCCGAGTGGAGCACATTTTGACTGTTTTTTTAAAAACATCATTGTACATTGAAATTTCTGCTTGCGTATGCTTTAGAAGCAAGAATTAAGAGGACTACATTCATTATTTCAGCTGAAAAATGCTTAGTTTTTGATTTATAGTCAACATTAATGAAATGTCCCCAACAGCGTTTTCAGCCCGAGTGGAGCACATTTTGACTGTTTTTTTAAAAACATCATTGTACATTGAAATTTCTGCTTGCGTATGCTTTAGAAGCAAGAATTAAGAGGACTACATTCATTTTTTCAGCTGAAAAATGCTTAGTTTATGATTTATAGTCAACATTAATGAAATGTTCCAAACAAGCGTTTTCAGCCCGAGTGGAGCACATTTTGACCGTTTTTTTAAAAACATCATTGTACATTGAAATTTCTGTTTGCGTATGCTTTAGAAGCAAGAATTAAGAGGACTACATTCATTATTTCAGCTGAAAAATGCTTAGTTTATGATTTATAGTCAACATTAATGTAATGTCCCAAACAAGCGTTTTCAGCCCGAGTGGAGCACATTTTGACTGTTTTTTTAAAAACATCATTGTACATTGAAATTTCTGCTTGCGTATGCTTTAGAAGCAAGAATTAAGAGGACTACATTCATTATTTCAGCTGAAAAATGCTTAGTTTTTGATTTATAGTCAACATTAATGAAATGTCCCCAACAGTGTTTTCAGCCCGAGTGGAGCACATTTTGACTGTTTTTTTAAAAACATCATTGTACATTGAAATTTCTGCTTGCGTATGCTTTAGAAGCAAGAATTAAGAGGACTACATTCATTATTTCAGCTGAAAAATGCTTAGTTTTTGATTTATAGTCAACATTAATGAAATGTCCCCAACAGCGTTTTCAGCCCGAGTGGAGCACATTTTGACTGTTTTTTTAAAAACATCATTGTACATTGAAATTTCTGCTTGCGTATGCTTTAGAAGCAAGAATTAAGAGGACTACATTCATTTTTTCAGCTGAAAAATGCTTAGTTTATGATTTATAGTCAACATTAATGAAATGTTCCAAACAAGCGTTTTCAGCCCGAGTGGAGCACATTTTGACCGTTTTTTTAAAAACATCATTGTACATTGAAATTTCTGTTTGCGTATGCTTTAGAAGCAAGAATTAAGAGGACTACATTCATTATTTCAGCTGAAAAATGCTTAGTTTATGATTTATAGTCAACATTAATGTAATGTCCCAAACAAGCGTTTTCAGCCCGAGTGGAGCACATTTTGACTGTTTTTTTAAAAACATCATTGTACATTGAAATTTCTGCTTGCGTATGCTTTAGAAGCAAGAATTAAGAGGACTACATTCATTATTTCAGCTGAAAAATGCTTAGTTTTTGATTTATAGTCAACATTAATGAAATGTCCCCAACAGCGTTTTCAGCCCGAGTGGAGCACATTTTGACTGTTTTTTTAAAAACATCATTGTACATTGAAATTTCTGCTTGCGTATGCTTTAGAAGCAAGAATTAAGAGGACTACATTCATTATTTCAGCTGAAAAATGCTTAGTTTTTGATTTATAGTCAACATTAATGAAATGTCCCCAACAGCGTTTTCAGCCCGAGTGGAGCACATTTTGACTGTTTTTTTAAAAACATCATTGTACATTGAAATTTCTGCTTGCGTATGCTTTAGAAGCAAGAATTAAGAGGACTACATTCATTATTTCAGCTGAAAAATGCTTAGTTTTTGATTTATAGTCAACATTAATGAAATGTCCCCAACAGCGTTTTCAGCCCGAGTGGAGCACATTTTGACTGTTTTTTTAAAAACATCATTGTACATTGAAATTTCTGCTTGCGTATGCTTTAGAAGCAAGAATTAAGAGGACTACATTCATTATTTCAGCTGAAAAATGCTTAGTTTTTGATTTATAGTCAACATTAATGAAATGTCCCCAACAGCGTTTTCAGCCCGAGTGGAGCACATTTTGACTGTTTTTTTAAAAACATCATTGTACATTGAAATTTCTGCTTGCGTATGCTTTAGAAGCAAGAATTAAGAGGACTACATTCATTTTTTCAGCTGAAAAATGCTTAGTTTATGATTTATAGTCAACATTAATGAAATGTTCCAAACAAGCGTTTTCAGCCCGAGTGGAGCACATTTTGACCGTTTTTTTAAAAACATCATTGTACATTGAAATTTCTGTTTGCGTATGCTTTAGAAGCAAGAATTAAGAGGACTACATTCATTATTTCAGCTGAAAAATGCTTAGTTTATGATTTATAGTCAACATTAATGTAATGTCCCAAACAAGCGTTTTCAGCCCGAGTGGAGCACATTTTGACTGTTTTTTTAAAAACATCATTGTACATTGAAATTTCTGCTTGCGTATGCTTTAGAAGCAAGAATTAAGAGGACTACATTCATTATTTCAGCTGAAAAATGCTTAGTTTTTGATTTATAGTCAACATTAATGAAATGTCCCCAACAGCGTTTTCAGCCCGAGTGGAGCACATTTTGACTGTTTTTTTAAAAACATCATTGTACATTGAAATTTCTGCTTGCGTATGCTTTAGAAGCAAGAATTAAGAGGACTACATTCATTATTTCAGCTGAAAAATGCTTAGTTTTTGATTTATAGTCAACATTAATGAAATGTCCCCAACAGCGTTTTCAGCCCGAGTGGAGCACATTTTGACTGTTTTTTTAAAAACATCATTGTACATTGAAATTTCTGCTTGCGTATGCTTTAGAAGCAAGAATTAAGAGGACTACATTCATTATTTCAGCTGAAAAATGCTTAGTTTTTGATTTATAGTCAACATTAATGAAATGTCCCCAACAGCGTTTTCAGCCCGAGTGGAGCACATTTTGACTGTTTTTTTAAAAACATCATTGTACATTGAAATTTCTGCTTGCGTATGCTTTAGAAGCAAGAATTAAGAGGACTACATTCATTATTTCAGCTGAAAAATGCTTAGTTTATGATTTATAGTCAACATTAATGAAATGTCCCCAACAGCGTTTTCAGCCCGAGTGGAGCACATTTTGACTGTTTTTTTAAAAACATCATTGTACATTGAAATTTCTGCTTGCGTATGCTTTAGAAGCAAGAATTAAGAGGACTACATTCATTATTTCAGCTGAAAAATGCTTAGTTTTTGATTTATAGTCAACATTAATGAAATGTCCCCAACAGCGTTTTCAGCCCGAGTGGAGCACATTTTGACTGTTTTTTTAAAAACATCATTGTACATTGAAATTTCTGCTTGCGTATGCTTTAGAATTAAGAATTAAGAGGACTACATTCATTATTTCAGCTGAAAAATGCTTAGTTTTTGATTTATAGTCAACATTAATGAAATGTCCCCAACAGCGTTTTCAGCCCGAGTGGAGCACATTTTGACTGTTTTTTTAAAAACATCATTGTACATTGAAATTTCTGTTTGCGTATGCTTTAGAAGCAAGAATTAAGAGGACTACATTCATTATTTCAGCTGAAAAATGCTTAGTTTATGATTTATAGTCAACATTAATGTAATGTCCCAAACAAGCGTTTTCAGCCCGAGTGGAGCACATTTTGACTGTTTTTTTAAAAACATCATTGTACATTGAAATTTCTGCTTGCATATGCTTTAGAAGCAAGAATTAAGAGGACTACATTCATTATTTCAGCTGAAAAATGCTTAGTTTATGATTTATAGTCAACATTAATGAAATGTTCCAAACAAGCGTTTTCAGCCCGAGTGGAGCACATTTTGACCGTTTTTTTAAAAACATCATTGTACATTGAAATTTCTGTTTGCGTATGCTTTAGAAGCAAGAATTAAGAGGACTACATTCATTATTTCAGCTGAAAAATGCTTAGTTTATGATTTATAGTCAACATTAATGTAATGTCCCAAACAAGCGTTTTCAGCCCGAGTGGAGCACATTTTGACTGTTTTTTTAAAAACATCATTGTACATTGAAATTTCTGCTTGCGTATGCTTTAGAAGCAAGAATTAAGAGGACTACATTCATTATTTCAGCTGAAAAATGCTTAGTTTTTGATTTATAGTCAACATTAATGAAATGTCCCCAACAGCGTTTTCAGCCCGAGTGGAGCACATTTTGACTGTTTTTTTAAAAACATCATTGTACATTGAAATTTCTGCTTGCGTATGCTTTAGAAGCAAGAATTAAGAGGACTACATTCATTATTTCAGCTGAAAAATGCTTAGTTTTTGATTTATAGTCAACATTAATGAAATGTCCCCAACAGCGTTTTCAGCCCGAGTGGAGCACATTTTGACTGTTTTTTTAAAAACATCATTGTACATTGAAATTTCTGCTTGCGTATGCTTTAGAAGCAAGAATTAAGAGGACTACATTCATTTTTTCAGCTGAAAAATGCTTAGTTTATGATTTATAGTCAACATTAATGAAATGTTCCAAACAAGCGTTTTCAGCCCGAGTGGAGCACATTTTGACCGTTTTTTTAAAAACATCATTGTACATTGAAATTTCTGTTTGCGTATGCTTTAGAAGCAAGAATTAAGAGGACTACATTCATTATTTCAGCTGAAAAATGCTTAGTTTATGATTTATAGTCAACATTAATGTAATGTCCCAAACAAGCGTTTTCAGCCCGAGTGGAGCACATTTTGACTGTTTTTTTAAAAACATCATTGTACATTGAAATTTCTGCTTGCGTATGCTTTAGAAGCAAGAATTAAGAGGACTACATTCATTATTTCAGCTGAAAAATGCTTAGTTTTTGATTTATAGTCAACATTAATGAAATGTCCCCAACAGTGTTTTCAGCCCGAGTGGAGCACATTTTGACTGTTTTTTTAAAAACATCATTGTACATTGAAATTTCTGCTTGCGTATGCTTTAGAAGCAAGAATTAAGAGGACTACATTCATTATTTCAGCTGAAAAATGCTTAGTTTTTGATTTATAGTCAACATTAATGAAATGTCCCCAACAGCGTTTTCAGCCCGAGTGGAGCACATTTTGACTGTTTTTTTAAAAACATCATTGTACATTGAAATTTCTGCTTGCGTATGCTTTAGAAGCAAGAATTAAGAGGACTACATTCATTTTTTCAGCTGAAAAATGCTTAGTTTATGATTTATAGTCAACATTAATGAAATGTTCCAAACAAGCGTTTTCAGCCCGAGTGGAGCACATTTTGACCGTTTTTTTAAAAACATCATTGTACATTGAAATTTCTGTTTGCGTATGCTTTAGAAGCAAGAATTAAGAGGACTACATTCATTATTTCAGCTGAAAAATGCTTAGTTTATGATTTATAGTCAACATTAATGTAATGTCCCAAACAAGCGTTTTCAGCCCGAGTGGAGCACATTTTGACTGTTTTTTTAAAAACATCATTGTACATTGAAATTTCTGCTTGCGTATGCTTTAGAAGCAAGAATTAAGAGGACTACATTCATTATTTCAGCTGAAAAATGCTTAGTTTTTGATTTATAGTCAACATTAATGAAATGTCCCCAACAGCGTTTTCAGCCCGAGTGGAGCACATTTTGACTGTTTTTTTAAAAACATCATTGTACATTGAAATTTCTGCTTGCGTATGCTTTAGAAGCAAGAATTAAGAGGACTACATTCATTATTTCAGCTGAAAAATGCTTAGTTTTTGATTTATAGTCAACATTAATGAAATGTCCCCAACAGCGTTTTCAGCCCGAGTGGAGCACATTTTGACTGTTTTTTTAAAAACATCATTGTACATTGAAATTTCTGCTTGCGTATGCTTTAGAAGCAAGAATTAAGAGGACTACATTCATTATTTCAGCTGAAAAATGCTTAGTTTATGATTTATAGTCAACATTAATGAAATGTCCCCAACAGCGTTTTCAGCCCGAGTGGAGCACATTTTGACTGTTTTTTTAAAAACATCATTGTACATTGAAATTTCTGCTTGCGTATGCTTTAGAAGCAAGAATTAAGAGGACTACATTCATTATTTCAGCTGAAAAATGCTTAGTTTTTGATTTATAGTCAACATTAATGAAATGTCCCCAACAGCGTTTTCAGCCCGAGTGGAGCACATTTTGACTGTTTTTTTAAAAACATCATTGTACATTGAAATTTCTGCTTGCGTATGCTTTAGAAGCAAGAATTAAGAGGACTACATTCATTTTTTCAGCTGAAAAATGCTTAGTTTATGATTTATAGTCAACATTAATGAAATGTTCCAAACAAGCGTTTTCAGCCCGAGTGGAGCACATTTTGACCGTTTTTTTAAAAACATCATTGTACATTGAAATTTCTGCTTGCGTATGCTTTAGAAGCAAGAATTAAGAGGACTACATTCATTATTTCAGCTGAAAAATGCTTAGTTTTTGATTTATAGTCAACATTAATGAAATGTCCCCAACAGCGTTTTCAGCCCGAGTGGAGCACATTTTGACTGTTTTTTTAAAAACATCATTGTACATTGAAATTTCTGCTTGCGTATGCTTTAGAAGCAAGAATTAAGAGGACTACATTCATTATTTCAGCTGAAAAATGCTTAGTTTATGATTTATAGTCAACATTAATGAAATGTCCCCAACAGCGTTTTCAGCCCGAGGGGAGCACATTTTGACTGTTTTTTTAAAAACATCATTGTACATTGAAATTTCTGCTTGCGTATGCTTTAGAAGCAAGAATTAAGAGGACTACATTCATTTTTTCAGCTGAAAAATGCTTAGTTTTTGATTTATAGTCAACATTAATGAAATGTCCCCAACAGCGTTTTCAGCCCGAGTGGAGCACATTTTGACTGTTTTTTTTAAAAACATCATTGTACATTGAAATTTCTGCTTGCGTATGCTTTAGAAGCAAGAATTAAGAGGACTACATTCATTATTTCAGCTGAAAAATGCTTAGTTTTTGATTTATAGTCAACATTAATGAAATGTCCCCAACAGCGTTTTCAGCCCGAGTGGAGCACATTTTGACTGTTTTTTTAAAAACATCATTGTACATTGAAATTTCTGCTTGCGTATGCTTTAGAATTAAGAATTAAGAGGACTACATTCATTATTTCAGCTGAAAAATGCTTAGTTTTTGATTTATAGTCAACATTAATGAAATGTCCCCAACAGCGTTTTCAGCCCGAGTGGAGCACATTTTGACTGTTTTTTTAAAAACATCATTGTACATTGAAATTTCTGTTTGCGTATGCTTTAGAAGCAAGAATTAAGAGGACTACATTCATTATTTCAGCTGAAAAATGCTTAGTTTATGATTTATAGTCAACATTAATGTAATGTCCAAAACAAGCGTTTTCAGCCCGAGTGGAGCACATTTTGACTGTTTTTTTAAAAACATCATTGTACATTGAAATTTCTGCTTGCATATGCTTTAGAAGCAAGAATTAAGAGGACTACATTCATTATTTCAGCTGAAAAATGCTTAGTTTATGATTTATAGTCAACATTAATGAAATGTTCCAAACAAGCGTTTTCAGCCCGAGTGGAGCACATTTTGACCGTTTTTTTAAAAACATCATTGTACATTGAAATTTCTGTTTGCGTATGCTTTAGAAGCAAGAATTAAGAGGACTACATTCATTATTTCAGCTGAAAAATGCTTAGTTTATGATTTATAGTCAACATTAATGTAATGTCCCAAACAAGCGTTTTCAGCCCGAGTGGAGCACATTTTGACTGTTTTTTTAAAAACATCATTGTACATTGAAATTTCTGCTTGCGTATGCTTTAGAAGCAAGAATTAAGAGGACTACATTCATTATTTCAGCTGAAAAATGCTTAGTTTTTGATTTATAGTCAACATTAATGAAATGTCCCCAACAGCGTTTTCAGCCCGAGTGGAGCACATTTTGACTGTTTTTTTAAAAACATCATTGTACATTGAAATTTCTGCTTGCGTATGCTTTAGAAGCAAGAATTAAGAGGACTACATTCATTATTTCAGCTGAAAAATGCTTAGTTTTTGATTTATAGTCAACATTAATGAAATGTCCCCAACAGCGTTTTCAGCCCGAGTGGAGCACATTTTGACTGTTTTTTTAAAAACATCATTGTACATTGAAATTTCTGCTTGCGTATGCTTTAGAAGCAAGAATTAAGAGGACTACATTCATTTTTTCAGCTGAAAAATGCTTAGTTTATGATTTATAGTCAACATTAATGAAATGTTCCAAACAAGCGTTTTCAGCCCGAGTGGAGCACATTTTGACCGTTTTTTTAAAAACATCATTGTACATTGAAATTTCTGTTTGCGTATGCTTTAGAAGCAAGAATTAAGAGGACTACATTCATTATTTCAGCTGAAAAATGCTTAGTTTATGATTTATAGTCACCATTAATGTAATGTCCCAAACAAGCGTTTTCAGCCCGAGTGGAGCACATTTTGACTGTTTTTTTAAAAACATCATTGTACATTGAAATTTCTGCTTGCGTATGCTTTAGAAGCAAGAATTAAGAGGACTACATTCATTATTTCAGCTGAAAAATGCTTAGTTTATGAATTATAGTCAACATTAATGAAATGTTCCAAACAAGCGTTTTCAGCCCGAGTGGAGCACATTTTGACAGTTTTTTTAAAAACATCATTGTACATTGAAATTTCTGCTTGCATATGCTTTAGAAGCAAGAATTAAGAGGACTACATTCATTATTTCAGCTGAAAAATGCTTAGTTTATGATTTATAGTCAACATTAATGAAATGTTCCAAACAAGCGTTTTCAGCCCGAGTGGAGCACATTTTGACCGTTTTTTTAAAAACATCATTGTACATTGAAATTTCTGCTTGCGTATGCTTTAGAAGCAAGAATTAAGAGGACTACATTCATTATTTCAGCTGAAAAATGCTTAGTTTATGAATTATAGTCAACATTAATGTAATGTCCCAAACAAGCGTTTTCAGCCCGAGTGGAGCACATTTTGTCTGTTTTTTTAAAAACATCATTGTACATTGAAATTTCTGCTTGCGTATGCTTTAGAAGCAAGAATTAAGAGGACTACATTCATTATTTCAGCTGAAAAATGCTTAGTTTATGATTTATAGTCAACATTAATGAAATGTCCCCAACAGCGTTTTCAGCCCGAGTGGAGCACATTTTGACTGTTTTTTTAAAAACATCATTGTACATTGAAATTTCTGCTTGCGTATGCTTTAGAAGCAAGAATTAAGAGGACTACATTCATTTTTTCAGCTGAAAAATGCTTAGTTTTTGATTTATAGTCAACATTAATGAAATGTCCCCAACAGCGTTTTCAGCCCGAGTGGAGCACATTTTGACTGTTTTTTTTAAAACATCATTGTACATTGAAATTTCTGCTTGCGTATGCTTTAGAAGCAAGAATTAAGAGGACTACATTCATTATTTCAGCTGAAAAATGCTTAGTTTATGAATTATAGTCAACATTAATGAAATGTTCCAAACAAGCGTTTTCAGCCCGAGTGGAGCACATTTTGACTGTTTTTTTAAAAACATCATTGTACATTGAAATTTCTGCTTGCATATGCTTTAGAAGCAAGAATTAAGAGGACTACATTCATTATTTCAGCTGAAAAATGCTTAGTTTATGATTTATAGTCAACATTAATGAAATGTTCCAAACAAGCGTTTTCAGCCCGAGTGGAGCACATTTTGACCGTTTTTTTAAAAACATCATTGTACATTGAAATTTCTGTTTGCGTATGCTTTAGAAGCAAGAATTAAGAGGACTACATTCATTATTTCATCTGAAAAATGCTTAGTTTATGATTTATAGTCAACATTAATGTAATGTCCCAAACAAGCGTTTTCAGCCCGAGTGGAGCACATTTTGACTGTTTTTTTAAAAACATCATTGTACATTGAAATTTCTGCTTGCGTATGCTTTAGAAGCAAGAATTAAGAGGACTACATTCATTATTTCAGCTGAAAAATGCTTAGTTTATGATTTATAGTCAACATTAATGAAATGTTCCAAACAAGCGTTTTCAGCCCGAGTGGAGCACATTTTGACTGTTTTTTTAAAAACATCATTGTACATTGAAATTTCTGCTTGCGTATGCTTTAGAAGCAAGAATTAAGAGGACTACATTCATTATTTCAGCTGAAAAATGCTTAGTTTATGATTTATAGTCAACATTAATGAAATGTCCCCAACAGCGTTTTCAGCCCGAGTGGAGCACATTTTGACTGTTTTTTTAAAAACATCATTGTACATTGAAATTTCTGCTTGCGTATGCTTTAGAAGCAAGAATTAAGAGGACTACATTCATTTTTTCAGCTGAAAAATGCTTAGTTTTTGATTTATAGTCAACATTAATGAAATGTCCCCAACAGCGTTTTCAGCCCGAGTGGAGCACATTTTGACTGTTTTTTTAAAAACATCATTGTACATTGAAATTTCTGCTTGCGTATGCTTTAGAAGCAAGAATTAAGAGGACTACATTCATTATTTCAGCTGAAAAATGCTTAGTTTATGAATTATAGTCAACATTAATGAAATGTTCCAAACAAGCGTTTTCAGCCCGAGTGGAGCACATTTTGACTGTTTTTTTAAAAACATCATTGTACATTGAAATTTCTGCTTGCATATGCTTTAGAAGCAAGAATTAAGAGGACTACATTCATTATTTCAGCTGAAAAATGCTTAGTTTATGATTTATAGTCAACATTAATGTAATGTCCCCAACAAGCGTTTTCAGCCCGAGTGGAGCACATTTTGACTGTTTTTTTAAAAACATCATTGTACATTGAAATTTCTGCTTGCGTATGCTTTAGAAGCAAGAATTAAGAGGACTACATTCATTATTTCAGCTGAAAAATGCTTAGTTTATGATTTATAGTCAACATTAATGAAATGTCCCCAACAGCGTTTTCAGCCCGAGTGGAGCACATTTTGACTGTTTTTTTAAAAACATCATTGTACATTGAAATTTCTGCTTGCGTATGCTTTAGAAGCAAGAATTAAGAGGACTACATTCATTATTTCAGCTGAAAAATGCTTAGTTTATGATTTATAGTCAACATTAATGAAATGTTCCAAACAAGCGTTTTCAGCCCGAGTGGAGCACATTTTGACCGTTTTTTTAAAAACATCATTGTACATTGAAATTTCTGTTTGCGTATGCTTTAGAAGCAAGAATTAAGAGGACTACATTCATTATTTCAGCTGAAAAATGCTTAGTTTATGATTTATAGTCACCATTAATGTAATGTCCCAAACAAGCGTTTTCAGCCCGAGTGGAGCACATTTTGACTGTTTTTTTAAAAACATCATTGTACATTGAAATTTCTGCTTGCGTATGCTTTAGAAGCAAGAATTAAGAGGACTACATTCATTATTTCAGCTGAAAAATGCTTAGTTTATGATTTATAGTCAACATTAATGAAATGTCCCCAACAGCGTTTTCAGCCCGAGTGGAGCACATTTTGACTGTTTTTTTAAAAACATCATTGTACATTGAAATTTCTGCTTGCGTATGCTTTAGAAGCAAGAATTAATAGGACTACATTCATTATTTCAGCTGAAAAATGCTTAGTTTATGATTTATAGTCAACATTAATGAAATGTTCCAAACAAGCGTTTTCAGCCCGAGTGGAGCACATTTTGACTGTTTTTTTAAAAACATCATTGTACATTGAAATTTCTGCTTGCGTATGCTTTAGAAGCAAGAATTAAGAGGACTACATTCATTATTTCAGCTGAAAAATGCTTAGTTTTTGATTTATAGTCAACATTAATGAAATGTCCCCAACAGCGTTTTCAGCCCGAGTGGAGCACATTTTGACTGTTTTTTTAAAAACATCATTGTACATTGAAATTTCTGCTTGCGTATGCTTTAGAAGCAAGAATTAAGAGGACTACATTCATTATTTCAGCTGAAAAATGCTTAGTTTTTGATTTATAGTCAACATTAATGAAATGTCCCCAACAGCGTTTTCAGCCCGAGTGGAGCACATTTTGACTGTTTTTTTAAAAACATCATTGTACATTGAAATTTCTGCTTGCATATGCTTTAGAAGCAAGAATTAAGAGGACTACATTCATTTTTTCAGCTGAAAAATGCTTAGTTTATGATTTATAGTCAACATTAATGAAATGTTCCAAAAAAGCGTTTTCAGCCCGAGTGGAGCACATTTTGACCGTTTTTTTAAAAACATCATTGTACATTGAAATTTCTGCTTGCGTATGCTTTAGAAGCAAGAATTAAGAGGACTACATTCATTATTTCAGCTGAAAAATGCTTAGTTTTTGATTTATAGTCAACATTAATGAAATGTCCCCAACAGCGTTTTCAGCCCGAGTGGAGCACATTTTGACTGTTTTTTTAAAAACATCATTGTACATTGAAATTTCTGCTTGCGTATGCTTTAGAAGCAAGAATTAAGAGGACTACATTCATTATTTCAGCTGAAAAATGCTTAGTTTATGATTTATAGTCAACATTAATGAAATGTCCCCAACAGCGTTTTCAGCCCGAGGGGAGCACATTTTGACTGTTTTTTTAAAAACATCATTGTACATTGAAATTTCTGCTTGCGTATGCTTTAGAAGCAAGAATTAAGAGGACTACATTCATTTTTTCAGCTGAAAAATGCTTAGTTTTTGATTTATAGTCAACATTAATGAAATGTCCCCAACAGCGTTTTCAGCCCGAGTGGAGCACATTTTGACTGTTTTTTTTAAAAACATCATTGTACATTGAAATTTCTGCTTGCGTATGCTTTAGAAGCAAGAATTAAGAGGACTACATTCATTATTTCAGCTGAAAAATGCTTAGTTTTTGATTTATAGTCAACATTAATGAAATGTCCCCAACAGCGTTTTCAGCCCGAGTGGAGCACATTTTGACTGTTTTTTTAAAAACATCATTGTACATTGAAATTTCTGCTTGCGTATGCTTTAGAATTAAGAATTAAGAGGACTACATTCATTATTTCAGCTGAAAAATGCTTAGTTTTTGATTTATAGTCAACATTAATGAAATGTCCCCAACAGCGTTTTCAGCCCGAGTGGAGCACATTTTGACTGTTTTTTTAAAAACATCATTGTACATTGAAATTTCTGTTTGCGTATGCTTTAGAAGCAAGAATTAAGAGGACTACATTCATTATTTCAGCTGAAAAATGCTTAGTTTATGATTTATAGTCAACATTAATGTAATGTCCCAAACAAGCGTTTTCAGCCCGAGTGGAGCACATTTTGACTGTTTTTTTAAAAACATCATTGTACATTGAAATTTCTGCTTGCATATGCTTTAGAAGCAAGAATTAAGAGGACTACATTCATTATTTCAGCTGAAAAATGCTTAGTTTATGATTTATAGTCAACATTAATGAAATGTTCCAAACAAGCGTTTTCAGCCCGAGTGGAGCACATTTTGACCGTTTTTTTAAAAACATCATTGTACATTGAAATTTCTGTTTGCGTATGCTTTAGAAGCAAGAATTAAGAGGACTACATTCATTATTTCAGCTGAAAAATGCTTAGTTTATGATTTATAGTCAACATTAATGTAATGTCCCAAACAAGCGTTTTCAGCCCGAGTGGAGCACATTTTGACTGTTTTTTTAAAAACATCATTGTACATTGAAATTTCTGCTTGCGTATGCTTTAGAAGCAAGAATTAAGAGGACTACATTCATTATTTCAGCTGAAAAATGCTTAGTTTTTGATTTATAGTCAACATTAATGAAATGTCCCCAACAGCGTTTTCAGCCCGAGTGGAGCACATTTTGACTGTTTTTTTAAAAACATCATTGTACATTGAAATTTCTGCTTGCGTATGCTTTAGAAGCAAGAATTAAGAGGACTACATTCATTATTTCAGCTGAAAAATGCTTAGTTTTTGATTTATAGTCAACATTAATGAAATGTCCCCAACAGCGTTTTCAGCCCGAGTGGAGCACATTTTGACTGTTTTTTTAAAAACATCATTGTACATTGAAATTTCTGCTTGCGTATGCTTTAGAAGCAAGAATTAAGAGGACTACATTCATTTTTTCAGCTGAAAAATGCTTAGTTTATGATTTATAGTCAACATTAATGAAATGTTCCAAACAAGCGTTTTCAGCCCGAGTGGAGCACATTTTGACCGTTTTTTTAAAAACATCATTGTACATTGAAATTTCTGTTTGCGTATGCTTTAGAAGCAAGAATTAAGAGGACTACATTCATTATTTCAGCTGAAAAATGCTTAGTTTATGATTTATAGTCACCATTAATGTAATGTCCCAAACAAGCGTTTTCAGCCCGAGTGGAGCACATTTTGACTGTTTTTTTAAAAACATCATTGTACATTGAAATTTCTGCTTGCGTATGCTTTAGAAGCAAGAATTAAGAGGACTACATTCATTATTTCAGCTGAAAAATGCTTAGTTTATGAATTATAGTCAACATTAATGAAATGTTCCAAACAAGCGTTTTCAGCCCGAGTGGAGCACATTTTGACAGTTTTTTTAAAAACATCATTGTACATTGAAATTTCTGCTTGCATATGCTTTAGAAGCAAGAATTAAGAGGACTACATTCATTATTTCAGCTGAAAAATGCTTAGTTTATGATTTATAGTCAACATTAATGAAATGTTCCAAACAAGCGTTTTCAGCCCGAGTGGAGCACATTTTGACCGTTTTTTTAAAAACATCATTGTACATTGAAATTTCTGCTTGCGTATGCTTTAGAAGCAAGAATTAAGAGGACTACATTCATTATTTCAGCTGAAAAATGCTTAGTTTATGAATTATAGTCAACATTAATGTAATGTCCCAAACAAGCGTTTTCAGCCCGAGTGGAGCACATTTTGACTGTTTTTTTAAAAACATCATTGTACATTGAAATTTCTGCTTGCGTATGCTTTAGAAGCAAGAATTAAGAGGACTACATTCATTATTTCAGCTGAAAAATGCTTAGTTTATGATTTATAGTCAACATTAATGAAATGTCCCCAACAGCGTTTTCAGCCCGAGTGGAGCACATTTTGACTGTTTTTTTAAAAACATCATTGTACATTGAAATTTCTGCTTGCGTATGCTTTAGAAGCAAGAATTAAGAGGACTACATTCATTTTTTCAGCTGAAAAATGCTTAGTTTTTGATTTATAGTCAACATTAATGAAATGTCCCCAACAGCGTTTTCAGCCCGAGTGGAGCACATTTTGACTGTTTTTTTTAAAACATCATTGTACATTGAAATTTCTGCTTGCGTATGCTTTAGAAGCAAGAATTAAGAGGACTACATTCATTATTTCAGCTGAAAAATGCTTAGTTTATGAATTATAGTCAACATTAATGAAATGTTCCAAACAAGCGTTTTCAGCCCGAGTGGAGCACATTTTGACTGTTTTTTTAAAAACATCATTGTACATTGAAATTTCTGCTTGCATATGCTTTAGAAGCAAGAATTAAGAGGACTACATTCATTATTTCAGCTGAAAAATGCTTAGTTTATGATTTATAGTCAACATTAATGAAATGTTCCAAACAAGCGTTTTCAGCCCGAGTGGAGCACATTTTGACCGTTTTTTTAAAAACATCATTGTACATTGAAATTTCTGTTTGCGTATGCTTTAGAAGCAAGAATTAAGAGGACTACATTCATTATTTCATCTGGAAAATGCTTAGTTTATGATTTATAGTCAACATTAATGTAATGTCCCAAACAAGCGTTTTCAGCCCGAGTGGAGCACATTTTGACTGTTTTTTTAAAAACATCATTGTACATTGAAATTTCTGCTTGCGTATGCTTTAGAAGCAAGAATTAAGAGGACTACATTCATTATTTCAGCTGTAAAATGCTTAGTTTATGATTTATAGTCAACATTAATGAAATGTTCCAAACAAGCGTTTTCAGCCCGAGTGGAGCACATTTTGACTGTTTTTTTAAAAACATCATTGTACATTGAAATTTCTGCTTGCGTATGCTTTAGAAGCAAGAATTAAGAGGACTACATTCATTATTTCAGCTGAAAAATGCTTAGTTTATGATTTATAGTCAACATTAATGAAATGTCCCCAACAGCGTTTTCAGCCCGAGTGGAGCACATTTTGACTGTTTTTTTAAAAACATCATTGCACATTGAAATTTCTGCTTGCGTATGCTTTAGAAGCAAGAATTAAGAGGACTACATTCATTTTTTCAGCTGAAAAATGCTTAGTTTTTGATTTATAGTCAACATTAATGAAATGTCCCCAACAGCGTTTTCAGCCCGAGTGGAGCACATTTTGACTGTTTTTTTTAAAACATCATTATACATTGAAATTTCTGCTTGCGTATGCTTTAGAAGCAAGAATTAAGAGGACTACATTCATTATTTCAGCTGAAAAATGCTTAGTTTATGATTTATAGTCAACATTGATGAAATGTCCCCAACAGCGTTTTCAGCCCAAGTGGAGCACATTTTGACTGTTTTTTTAAAAACATCATTGTACATTGAAATTTCTGCTTGCGTATGCTTTAGAAGCAAGAATTAATAGGACTACATTCATTATTTCAGCTGAAAAATGCTTAGTTTATGATTTATAGTCAACATTAATGAAATGTTCCAAACAAGCGTTTTCAGCCCGAGTGGAGCACATTTTGACTGTTTTTTTAAAAACATCATTGTACATTGAAATTTCTGCTTGCGTATGCTTTAGAAGCAAGAATTAAGAGGACTACATTCATTATTTCAGCTGAAAAATGCTTAGTTTTTGATTTATAGTCAACATTAATGAAATGTCCCCAACAGCGTTTTCAGCCCGAGTGGAGCACATTTTGACTGTTTTTTTAAAAACATCATTGTACATTGAAATTTCTGCTTGCGTATGCTTTAGAAGCAAGAATTAAGAGGACTACATTCATTATTTCAGCTGAAAAATGCTTAGTTTTTGATTTATAGTCAACATTAATGAAATGTCCCCAACAGCGTTTTCAGCCCGAGTGGAGCACATTTTGACTGTTTTTTTTAAAAACATCATTGTACATTGATTTTTCTGCTTGCGTATGCTTTAGAAGCAAGAATTAAGAGGACTACATTCATTATTTCAGCTGAAAAATGCTTAGTTTATGAATTATAGTCAACATTAATGAAATGTTCCAAACAAGCGTTTTCAGCCCGAGTGGAGCACATTTTGACCGTTTTTTTAAAAACATCATTGTACATTGAAATTTCTGCTTGCGTATGCTTTAGAAGCAAGAATTAAGAGGACTACATTCATTATTTCAGCTGAAAAATGCTTAGTTTATGATTTATAGTCAACATTAATGTAATGTCCCCAACAAGCGTTTTCAGCCCGAGTGGAGCACATTTTGACTGTTTTTTTAAAAACATCATTGTACATTGAAATTTCTGCTTGCGTATGCTTTAGAAGCAAGAATTAAGAGGACTACATTCATTATTTCAGCTGAAAAATGCTTAGTTTTTGATTTATAGTCAACATTAATGAAATGTCCCCAACAGCGTTTTCAGCCCGAGTGGAGCACATTTTGACTGTTTTTTTAAAAACATCATTGTACATTGAAATTTCTGCTTGCGTATGCTTTAGAAGCAAGAATTAAGAGGACTACATTCATTATTTCAGCTGAAAAATGCTTAGTTTATGATTTATAGTCAACATTAATGAAATGTTCCAAACAAGCGTTTTCAACCCGAGTGGAGCACATTTTGACTGTTTTTTTAAAAACATCATTGTACATTGAAATTTCTGCTTGCGTATGCTTTAGAAGCAAGAATTAAGAGGACTACATTCATTATTTCAGCTGAAAAATGCTTAGTTTTTGATTCATAGTCAACATTAATGAAATGTCCCCAACAGCGTTTTCAGCCCGAGTGGAGCACATTTTGACTGTTTTTTTTAAAAACATCATTGTACATTGAAATTTCTGCTTGCGTATGCTTTAGAAGCAAGAATTAAGAGGACTACATTCATTATTTCAGCTGAAAAATGCTTAGTTTATGATTTATAGTCAACATTAATGTAATGTCCCCAACAAGCGTTTTCAGCCCGAGTGGAGCACATTTTGACTGTTTTTTTAAAAACATCATTGTACATTGAAATTTCTGCTTGCGTATGCTTTAGAAGCAAGAATTAAGAGGACTACATTCATTATTTCAGCTGAAAAATGCTTAGTTTATGATTTATAGTCAACATTAATGAAATGTCCCCAACAGCGTTTTCAGCCCGAGGGGAGCACATTTTGACTGTTTTTTTAAAAACATCATTGTACATTGAAATTTCTGCTTGCGTATGCTTTAGAAGCAAGAATTAAGAGGACTACATTCATTTTTTCAGCTGAAAAATGCTTAGTTTTTGATTTATAGTCAACATTAATGAAATGTCCCCAACAGCGTTTTCAGCCCGAGTGGAGCACATTTTGACTGTTTTTTTTAAAAACATCATTGTACATTGAAATTTCTGCTTGCGTATGCTTTAGAAGCAAGAATTAAGAGGACTACATTCATTATTTCAGCTGAAAAATGCTTAGTTTATGAATTATAGTCAACATTAATGAAATGTTCCAAACAAGCGTTTTCAGACCGAGTGGAGCACATTTTGACTGTTTTTTTAAAAACATCATTGTACATTGAAATTTCTGCTTGCATATGCTTTAGAAGCAAGAATTAAGAGGACTACATTCATTATTTCAGCTGAAAAATGCTTAGTTTATGATTTATAGTCAACATTAATGAAGTGTTCCAAACAAGCGTTTTCAGCCCGAGTGGAGCACATTTTGACCGTTTTTTTAAAAACATCATTGTACATTGAAATTTCTGTTTGCGTATGCTTTAGAAGCAAGAATTAAGAGGACTACATTCATTATTTCAGCTGAAAAATGCTTAGTTTATGATTTATAGTCAACATTAATGTAATGTCCCAAACAAGCGTTTTCAGCCCGAGTGGAGCACATTTTGACTGTTTTTTTAAAAACATCATTGTACATTGAAATTTCTGCTTGCGTATGCTTTAGAAGCAAGAATTAAGAGGACTACATTCATTATTTCAGCTGAAAAATGCTTAGTTTTTGATTTATAGTCAACATTAATGAAATGTCCCCAACAGCGTTTTCAGCCCGAGTGGAGCACATTTTGACTGTTTTTTTAAAAACATCATTGTACATTGAAATTTCTGCTTGCGTATGCTTTAGAAGCAAGAATTAAGAGGACTACATTCATTATTTCAGCTGAAAAATGCTTAGTTTTTGATTTATAGTCAACATTAATGAAATGTCCCCAACAGCGTTTTCAGCCCGAGTGGAGCACATTTTGACTGTTTTTTTAAAAACATCATTGTACATTGAAATTTCTGCTTGCGTATGCTTTAGAAGCAAGAATTAAGAGGACTACATTCATTATTTCAGCTGAAAAATGCTTAGTTTATGATTTATAGTCAACATTAATGAAATGTCCCCAACAGCGTTTTCAGCCCGAGTGGAGCACATTTTGACTGTTTTTTTAAAAACATCATTGTACATTGAAATTTCTGCTTGCGTATGCTTTAGAAGCAAGAATTAAGAGGACTACATTCATTTTTTCAGCTGAAAAATGCTTAGTTTTTGATTTATAGTCAACATTAATGAAATGTCCCCAACAGCGTTTTCAGCCCGAGTGGAGCACATTTTGACTGTTTTTTTAAAAACATCATTGTACATTGAAATTTCTGCTTGCGTATGCTTTAGAAGCAAGAATTAAGAGGACTACATTCATTATTTCAGCTGAAAAATGCTTAGTTTTTTATTTATAGTCAACATTAATGAAATGTCCCCAACAGCGTTTTCAGCCCGAGTGGAGCACATTTTGACTGTTTTTTTAAAAACATCATTGTACATTGAAATTTCTGCTTGCGTATGCTTTAGAAGCAAGAATTAAGAGGACTACATTCATTATTTCAGCTGAAAAATGCTTAGTTTATGATTTATAGTCAACATTAATGAAATGTCCCCAACAGCGTTTTCAGCCCGAGGGGAGCACATTTTGACTGTTTTTTTAAAAACATCATTGTACATTGAAATTTCTGCTTGCGTATGCTTTAGAAGCAAGAATTAAGAGGACTACATTCATTTTTTCAGCTGAAAAATGCTTAGTTTTTGATTTATAGTCAACATTAATGAAATGTCCCCAACAGCGTTTTCAGCCCGAGTGGAGCACATTTTGACTGTTTTTTTTAAAAACATCATTGTACATTGAAATTTCTGCTTGCGTATGCTTTAGAAGCAAGAATTAAGAGGACTACATTCATTATTTCAGCTGAAAAATGCTTAGTTTATGAATTATAGTCAACATTAATGAAATGTTCCAAACAAGCGTTTTCAGACCGAGTGGAGCACATTTTGACTGTTTTTTTAAAAACATCATTGTACATTGAAATTTCTGCTTGCATATGCTTTAGAAGCAAGAATTAAGAGGACTACATTCATTATTTCAGCTGAAAAATGCTTAGTTTATGATTTATAGTCAACATTAATGAAGTGTTCCAAACAAGCGTTTTCAGCCCGAGTGGAGCACATTTTGACCGTTTTTTTAAAAACATCATTGTACATTGAAATTTCTGTTTGCGTATGCTTTAGAAGCAAGAATTAAGAGGACTACATTCATTATTTCAGCTGAAAAATGCTTAGTTTATGATTTATAGTCAACATTAATGTAATGTCCCAAACAAGCGTTTTCAGCCCGAGTGGAGCACATTTTGACTGTTTTTTTAAAAACATCATTGTACATTGAAATTTCTGCTTGCGTATGCTTTAGAAGCAAGAATTAAGAGGACTACATTCATTATTTCAGCTGAAAAATGCTTAGTTTTTGATTTATAGTCAACATTAATGAAATGTCCCCAACAGCGTTTTCAGCCCGAGTGGAGCACATTTTGACTGTTTTTTTAAAAACATCATTGTACATTGAAATTTCTGCTTGCGTATGCTTTAGAAGCAAGAATTAAGAGGACTACATTCATTATTTCAGCTGAAAAATGCTTAGTTTTTGATTTATAGTCAACATTAATGAAATGTCCCCAACAGCGTTTTCAGCCCGAGTGGAGCACATTTTGACTGTTTTTTTAAAAACATCATTGTACATTGAAATTTCTGCTTGCGTATGCTTTAGAAGCAAGAATTAAGAGGACTACATTCATTATTTCAGCTGAAAAATGCTTAGTTTATGATTTATAGTCAACATTAATGAAATGTCCCCAACAGCGTTTTCAGCCCGAGTGGAGCACATTTTGACTGTTTTTTTAAAAACATCATTGTACATTGAAATTTCTGCTTGCGTATGCTTTAGAAGCAAGAATTAAGAGGACTACATTCATTTTTTCAGCTGAAAAATGCTTAGTTTTTGATTTATAGTCAACATTAATGAAATGTCCCCAACAGCGTTTTCAGCCCGAGTGGAGCACATTTTGACTGTTTTTTTAAAAACATCATTGTACATTGAAATTTCTGCTTGCGTATGCTTTAGAAGCAAGAATTAAGAGGACTACATTCATTATTTCAGCTGAAAAATGCTTAGTTTTTTATTTATAGTCAACATTAATGAAATGTCCCCAACAGCGTTTTCAGCCCGAGTGGAGCACATTTTGACTGTTTTTTTAAAAACATCATTGTACATTGAAATTTCTGCTTGCGTATGCTTTAGAAGCAAGAATTAAGAGGACTACATTCATTATTTCAGCTGAAAAATGCTTAGTTTATGATTTATAGTCAACATTAATGAAATGTCCCCAACAGCGTTTTCAGCCCGAGTGGAGCACATTTTGACTGTTTTTTTAAAAACATCATTGTACATTGAAATTTCTGCTTGCGTATGCTTTAGAAGCAAGAATTAAGAGGACTACATTCATTTTTTCAGCTGAAAAATGCTTAGTTTATGATTTATAGTCAACATTAATGAAATGTTCCAAACAAGCGTTTTCAGCCCGAGTGGAGCACATTTTGACCGTTTTTTTAAAAACATCATTGTACATTGAAATTTCTGCTTGCGTATGCTTTAGAAGCAAGAATTAAGAGGACTACATTCATTATTTCAGCTGAAAAATGCTTAGTTTTTGATTTATAGTCAACATTAATGAAATGTCCCCAACAGCGTTTTCAGCCCGAGTGGAGCACATTTTGACTGTTTTTTTAAAAACATCATTGTACATTGAAATTTCTGCTTGCGTATGCTTTAGAAGCAAGAATTAAGAGGACTACATTCATTATTTCAGCTGAAAAATGCTTAGTTTATGATTTATAGTCAACATTAATGAAATGTCCCCAACAGCGTTTTCAGCCCGAGGGGAGCACATTTTGACTGTTTTTTTAAAAACATCATTGTACATTGAAATTTCTGCTTGCGTATGCTTTAGAAGCAAGAATTAAGAGGACTACATTCATTTTTTCAGCTGAAAAATGCTTAGTTTTTGATTTATAGTCAACATTAATGAAATGTCCCCAACAGCGTTTTCAGCCCGAGTGGAGCACATTTTGACTGTTTTTTTTAAAAACATCATTGTACATTGAAATTTCTGCTTGCGTATGCTTTAGAAGCAAGAATTAAGAGGACTACATTCATTATTTCAGCTGAAAAATGCTTAGTTTTTGATTTATAGTCAACATTAATGAAATGTCCCCAACAGCGTTTTCAGCCCGAGTGGAGCACATTTTGACTGTTTTTTTAAAAACATCATTGTACATTGAAATTTCTGCTTGCGTATGCTTTAGAATTAAGAATTAAGAGGACTACATTCATTATTTCAGCTGAAAAATGCTTAGTTTTTGATTTATAGTCAACATTAATGAAATGTCCCCAACAGCGTTTTCAGCCCGAGTGGAGCACATTTTGACTGTTTTTTTAAAAACATCATTGTACATTGAAATTTCTGTTTGCGTATGCTTTAGAAGCAAGAATTAAGAGGACTACATTCATTATTTCAGCTGAAAAATGCTTAGTTTATGATTTATAGTCAACATTAATGTAATGTCCCAAACAAGCGTTTTCAGCCCGAGTGGAGCACATTTTGACTGTTTTTTTAAAAACATCATTGTACATTGAAATTTCTGCTTGCATATGCTTTAGAAGCAAGAATTAAGAGGACTACATTCATTATTTCAGCTGAAAAATGCTTAGTTTATGATTTATAGTCAACATTAATGAAATGTTCCAAACAAGCGTTTTCAGCCCGAGTGGAGCACATTTTGACCGTTTTTTTAAAAACATCATTGTACATTGAAATTTCTGTTTGCGTATGCTTTAGAAGCAAGAATTAAGAGGACTACATTCATTATTTCAGCTGAAAAATGCTTAGTTTATGATTTATAGTCAACATTAATGTAATGTCCCAAACAAGCGTTTTCAGCCCGAGTGGAGCACATTTTGACTGTTTTTTTAAAAACATCATTGTACATTGAAATTTCTGCTTGCGTATGCTTTAGAAGCAAGAATTAAGAGGACTACATTCATTATTTCAGCTGAAAAATGCTTAGTTTTTGATTTATAGTCAACATTAATGAAATGTCCCCAACAGCGTTTTCAGCCCGAGTGGAGCACATTTTGACTGTTTTTTTAAAAACATCATTGTACATTGAAATTTCTGCTTGCGTATGCTTTAGAAGCAAGAATTAAGAGGACTACATTCATTATTTCAGCTGAAAAATGCTTAGTTTTTGATTTATAGTCAACATTAATGAAATGTCCCCAACAGCGTTTTCAGCCCGAGTGGAGCACATTTTGACTGTTTTTTTAAAAACATCATTGTACATTGAAATTTCTGCTTGCGTATGCTTTAGAAGCAAGAATTAAGAGGACTACATTCATTTTTTCAGCTGAAAAATGCTTAGTTTATGATTTATAGTCAACATTAATGAAATGTTCCAAACAAGCGTTTTCAGCCCGAGTGGAGCACATTTTGACCGTTTTTTTAAAAACATCATTGTACATTGAAATTTCTGTTTGCGTATGCTTTAGAAGCAAGAATTAAGAGGACTACATTCATTATTTCAGCTGAAAAATGCTTAGTTTATGATTTATAGTCAACATTAATGTAATGTCCCAAACAAGCGTTTTCAGCCCGAGTGGAGCACATTTTGACTGTTTTTTTAAAAACATCATTGTACATTGAAATTTCTGCTTGCGTATGCTTTAGAAGCAAGAATTAAGAGGACTACATTCATTATTTCAGCTGAAAAATGCTTAGTTTTTGATTTATAGTCAACATTAATGAAATGTCCCCAACAGTGTTTTCAGCCCGAGTGGAGCACATTTTGACTGTTTTTTTAAAAACATCATTGTACATTGAAATTTCTGCTTGCGTATGCTTTAGAAGCAAGAATTAAGAGGACTACATTCATTATTTCAGCTGAAAAATGCTTAGTTTTTGATTTATAGTCAACATTAATGAAATGTCCCCAACAGCGTTTTCAGCCCGAGTGGAGCACATTTTGACTGTTTTTTTAAAAACATCATTGTACATTGAAATTTCTGCTTGCGTATGCTTTAGAAGCAAGAATTAAGAGGACTACATTCATTTTTTCAGCTGAAAAATGCTTAGTTTATGATTTATAGTCAACATTAATGAAATGTTCCAAACAAGCGTTTTCAGCCCGAGTGGAGCACATTTTGACCGTTTTTTTAAAAACATCATTGTACATTGAAATTTCTGTTTGCGTATGCTTTAGAAGCAAGAATTAAGAGGACTACATTCATTATTTCAGCTGAAAAATGCTTAGTTTATGATTTATAGTCAACATTAATGTAATGTCCCAAACAAGCGTTTTCAGCCCGAGTGGAGCACATTTTGACTGTTTTTTTAAAAACATCATTGTACATTGAAATTTCTGCTTGCGTATGCTTTAGAAGCAAGAATTAAGAGGACTACATTCATTATTTCAGCTGAAAAATGCTTAGTTTTTGATTTATAGTCAACATTAATGAAATGTCCCCAACAGCGTTTTCAGCCCGAGTGGAGCACATTTTGACTGTTTTTTTAAAAACATCATTGTACATTGAAATTTCTGCTTGCGTATGCTTTAGAAGCAAGAATTAAGAGGACTACATTCATTATTTCAGCTGAAAAATGCTTAGTTTTTGATTTATAGTCAACATTAATGAAATGTCCCCAACAGCGTTTTCAGCCCGAGTGGAGCACATTTTGACTGTTTTTTTAAAAACATCATTGTACATTGAAATTTCTGCTTGCGTATGCTTTAGAAGCAAGAATTAAGAGGACTACATTCATTATTTCAGCTGAAAAATGCTTAGTTTTTGATTTATAGTCAACATTAATGAAATGTCCCCAACAGCGTTTTCAGCCCGAGTGGAGCACATTTTGACTGTTTTTTTAAAAACATCATTGTACATTGAAATTTCTGCTTGCGTATGCTTTAGAAGCAAGAATTAAGAGGACTACATTCATTATTTCAGCTGAAAAATGCTTAGTTTTTGATTTATAGTCAACATTAATGAAATGTCCCCAACAGCGTTTTCAGCCCGAGTGGAGCACATTTTGACTGTTTTTTTAAAAACATCATTGTACATTGAAATTTCTGCTTGCGTATGCTTTAGAAGCAAGAATTAAGAGGACTACATTCATTTTTTCAGCTGAAAAATGCTTAGTTTATGATTTATAGTCAACATTAATGAAATGTTCCAAACAAGCGTTTTCAGCCCGAGTGGAGCACATTTTGACCGTTTTTTTAAAAACATCATTGTACATTGAAATTTCTGTTTGCGTATGCTTTAGAAGCAAGAATTAAGAGGACTACATTCATTATTTCAGCTGAAAAATGCTTAGTTTATGATTTATAGTCAACATTAATGTAATGTCCCAAACAAGCGTTTTCAGCCCGAGTGGAGCACATTTTGACTGTTTTTTTAAAAACATCATTGTACATTGAAATTTCTGCTTGCGTATGCTTTAGAAGCAAGAATTAAGAGGACTACATTCATTATTTCAGCTGAAAAATGCTTAGTTTTTGATTTATAGTCAACATTAATGAAATGTCCCCAACAGCGTTTTCAGCCCGAGTGGAGCACATTTTGACTGTTTTTTTAAAAACATCATTGTACATTGAAATTTCTGCTTGCGTATGCTTTAGAAGCAAGAATTAAGAGGACTACATTCATTATTTCAGCTGAAAAATGCTTAGTTTTTGATTTATAGTCAACATTAATGAAATGTCCCCAACAGCGTTTTCAGCCCGAGTGGAGCACATTTTGACTGTTTTTTTAAAAACATCATTGTACATTGAAATTTCTGCTTGCGTATGCTTTAGAAGCAAGAATTAAGAGGACTACATTCATTATTTCAGCTGAAAAATGCTTAGTTTTTGATTTATAGTCAACATTAATGAAATGTCCCCAACAGCGTTTTCAGCCCGAGTGGAGCACATTTTGACTGTTTTTTTAAAAACATCATTGTACATTGAAATTTCTGCTTGCGTATGCTTTAGAAGCAAGAATTAAGAGGACTACATTCATTATTTCAGCTGAAAAATGCTTAGTTTATGATTTATAGTCAACATTAATGAAATGTCCCCAACAGCGTTTTCAGCCCGAGTGGAGCACATTTTGACTGTTTTTTTAAAAACATCATTGTACATTGAAATTTCTGCTTGCGTATGCTTTAGAAGCAAGAATTAAGAGGACTACATTCATTATTTCAGCTGAAAAATGCTTAGTTTTTGATTTATAGTCAACATTAATGAAATGTCCCCAACAGCGTTTTCAGCCCGAGTGGAGCACATTTTGACTGTTTTTTTAAAAACATCATTGTACATTGAAATTTCTGCTTGCGTATGCTTTAGAATTAAGAATTAAGAGGACTACATTCATTATTTCAGCTGAAAAATGCTTAGTTTTTGATTTATAGTCAACATTAATGAAATGTCCCCAACAGCGTTTTCAGCCCGAGTGGAGCACATTTTGACTGTTTTTTTAAAAACATCATTGTACATTGAAATTTCTGTTTGCGTATGCTTTAGAAGCAAGAATTAAGAGGACTACATTCATTATTTCAGCTGAAAAATGCTTAGTTTATGATTTATAGTCAACATTAATGTAATGTCCCAAACAAGCGTTTTCAGCCCGAGTGGAGCACATTTTGACTGTTTTTTTAAAAACATCATTGTACATTGAAATTTCTGCTTGCATATGCTTTAGAAGCAAGAATTAAGAGGACTACATTCATTATTTCAGCTGAAAAATGCTTAGTTTATGATTTATAGTCAACATTAATGAAATGTTCCAAACAAGCGTTTTCAGCCCGAGTGGAGCACATTTTGACCGTTTTTTTAAAAACATCATTGTACATTGAAATTTCTGTTTGCGTATGCTTTAGAAGCAAGAATTAAGAGGACTACATTCATTATTTCAGCTGAAAAATGCTTAGTTTATGATTTATAGTCAACATTAATGTAATGTCCCAAACAAGCGTTTTCAGCCCGAGTGGAGCACATTTTGACTGTTTTTTTAAAAACATCATTGTACATTGAAATTTCTGCTTGCGTATGCTTTAGAAGCAAGAATTAAGAGGACTACATTCATTATTTCAGCTGAAAAATGCTTAGTTTTTGATTTATAGTCAACATTAATGAAATGTCCCCAACAGCGTTTTCAGCCCGAGTGGAGCACATTTTGACTGTTTTTTTAAAAACATCATTGTACATTGAAATTTCTGCTTGCGTATGCTTTAGAAGCAAGAATTAAGAGGACTACATTCATTATTTCAGCTGAAAAATGCTTAGTTTTTGATTTATAGTCAACATTAATGAAATGTCCCCAACAGCGTTTTCAGCCCGAGTGGAGCACATTTTGACTGTTTTTTTAAAAACATCATTGTACATTGAAATTTCTGCTTGCGTATGCTTTAGAAGCAAGAATTAAGAGGACTACATTCATTTTTTCAGCTGAAAAATGCTTAGTTTATGATTTATAGTCAACATTAATGAAATGTTCCAAACAAGCGTTTTCAGCCCGAGTGGAGCACATTTTGACCGTTTTTTTAAAAACATCATTGTACATTGAAATTTCTGTTTGCGTATGCTTTAGAAGCAAGAATTAAGAGGACTACATTCATTATTTCAGCTGAAAAATGCTTAGTTTATGATTTATAGTCAACATTAATGTAATGTCCCAAACAAGCGTTTTCAGCCCGAGTGGAGCACATTTTGACTGTTTTTTTAAAAACATCATTGTACATTGAAATTTCTGCTTGCGTATGCTTTAGAAGCAAGAATTAAGAGGACTACATTCATTATTACAGCTGAAAAATGCTTAGTTTTTGATTTATAGTCAACATTAATGAAATGTCCCCAACAGTGTTTTCAGCCCGAGTGGAGCACATTTTGACTGTTTTTTTAAAAACATCATTGTACATTGAAATTTCTGCTTGCGTATGCTTTAGAAGCAAGAATTAAGAGGACTACATTCATTATTTCAGCTGAAAAATGCTTAGTTTTTGATTTATAGTCAACATTAATGAAATGTCCCCAACAGCGTTTTCAGCCCGAGTGGAGCACATTTTGACTGTTTTTTTAAAAACATCATTGTACATTGAAATTTCTGCTTGCGTATGCTTTAGAAGCAAGAATTAAGAGGACTACATTCATTTTTTCAGCTGAAAAATGCTTAGTTTATGATTTATAGTCAACATTAATGAAATGTTCCAAACAAGCGTTTTCAGCCCGAGTGGAGCACATTTTGACCGTTTTTTTAAAAACATCATTGTACATTGAAATTTCTGTTTGCGTATGCTTTAGAAGCAAGAATTAAGAGGACTACATTCATTATTTCAGCTGAAAAATGCTTAGTTTATGATTTATAGTCAACATTAATGTAATGTCCCAAACAAGCGTTTTCAGCCCGAGTGGAGCACATTTTGACTGTTTTTTTAAAAACATCATTGTACATTGAAATTTCTGCTTGCGTATGCTTTAGAAGCAAGAATTAAGAGGACTACATTCATTATTTCAGCTGAAAAATGCTTAGTTTTTGATTTATAGTCAACATTAATGAAATGTCCCCAACAGCGTTTTCAGCCCGAGTGGAGCACATTTTGACTGTTTTTTTAAAAACATCATTGTACATTGAAATTTCTGCTTGCGTATGCTTTAGAAGCAAGAATTAAGAGGACTACATTCATTATTTCAGCTGAAAAATGCTTAGTTTTTGATTTATAGTCAACATTAATGAAATGTCCCCAACAGCGTTTTCAGCCCGAGTGGAGCACATTTTGACTGTTTTTTTAAAAACATCATTGTACATTGAAATTTCTGCTTGCGTATGCTTTAGAAGCAAGAATTAAGAGGACTACATTCATTATTTCAGCTGAAAAATGCTTAGTTTATGATTTATAGTCAACATTAATGAAATGTCCCCAACAGCGTTTTCAGCCCGAGTGGAGCACATTTTGACTGTTTTTTTAAAAACATCATTGTACATTGAAATTTCTGCTTGCGTATGCTTTAGAAGCAAGAATTAAGAGGACTACATTCATTATTTCAGCTGAAAAATGCTTAGTTTTTGATTTATAGTCAACATTAATGAAATGTCCCCAACAGCGTTTTCAGCCCGAGTGGAGCACATTTTGACTGTTTTTTTAAAAACATCATTGTACATTGAAATTTCTGCTTGCGTATGCTTTAGAAGCAAGAATTAAGAGGACTACATTCATTTTTTCAGCTGAAAAATGCTTAGTTTATGATTTATAGTCAACATTAATGAAATGTTCCAAACAAGCGTTTTCAGCCCGAGTGGAGCACATTTTGACCGTTTTTTTAAAAACATCATTGTACATTGAAATTTCTGCTTGCGTATGCTTTAGAAGCAAGAATTAAGAGGACTACATTCATTATTTCAGCTGAAAAATGCTTAGTTTTTGATTTATAGTCAACATTAATGAAATGTCCCCAACAGCGTTTTCAGCCCGAGTGGAGCACATTTTGACTGTTTTTTTAAAAACATCATTGTACATTGAAATTTCTGCTTGCGTATGCTTTAGAAGCAAGAATTAAGAGGACTACATTCATTATTTCAGCTGAAAAATGCTTAGTTTATGATTTATAGTCAACATTAATGAAATGTCCCCAACAGCGTTTTCAGCCCGAGGGGAGCACATTTTGACTGTTTTTTTAAAAACATCATTGTACATTGAAATTTCTGCTTGCGTATGCTTTAGAAGCAAGAATTAAGAGGACTACATTCATTTTTTCAGCTGAAAAATGCTTAGTTTTTGATTTATAGTCAACATTAATGAAATGTCCCCAACAGCGTTTTCAGCCCGAGTGGAGCACATTTTGACTGTTTTTTTTAAAAACATCATTGTACATTGAAATTTCTGCTTGCGTATGCTTTAGAAGCAAGAATTAAGAGGACTACATTCATTATTTCAGCTGAAAAATGCTTAGTTTTTGATTTATAGTCAACATTAATGAAATGTCCCCAACAGCGTTTTCAGCCCGAGTGGAGCACATTTTGACTGTTTTTTTAAAAACATCATTGTACATTGAAATTTCTGCTTGCGTATGCTTTAGAATTAAGAATTAAGAGGACTACATTCATTATTTCAGCTGAAAAATGCTTAGTTTTTGATTTATAGTCAACATTAATGAAATGTCCCCAACAGCGTTTTCAGCCCGAGTGGAGCACATTTTGACTGTTTTTTTAAAAACATCATTGTACATTGAAATTTCTGTTTGCGTATGCTTTAGAAGCAAGAATTAAGAGGACTACATTCATTATTTCAGCTGAAAAATGCTTAGTTTATGATTTATAGTCAACATTAATGTAATGTCCAAAACAAGCGTTTTCAGCCCGAGTGGAGCACATTTTGACTGTTTTTTTAAAAACATCATTGTACATTGAAATTTCTGCTTGCATATGCTTTAGAAGCAAGAATTAAGAGGACTACATTCATTATTTCAGCTGAAAAATGCTTAGTTTATGATTTATAGTCAACATTAATGAAATGTTCCAAACAAGCGTTTTCAGCCCGAGTGGAGCACATTTTGACCGTTTTTTTAAAAACATCATTGTACATTGAAATTTCTGTTTGCGTATGCTTTAGAAGCAAGAATTAAGAGGACTACATTCATTATTTCAGCTGAAAAATGCTTAGTTTATGATTTATAGTCAACATTAATGTAATGTCCCAAACAAGCGTTTTCAGCCCGAGTGGAGCACATTTTGACTGTTTTTTTAAAAACATCATTGTACATTGAAATTTCTGCTTGCGTATGCTTTAGAAGCAAGAATTAAGAGGACTACATTCATTATTTCAGCTGAAAAATGCTTAGTTTTTGATTTATAGTCAACATTAATGAAATGTCCCCAACAGCGTTTTCAGCCCGAGTGGAGCACATTTTGACTGTTTTTTTAAAAACATCATTGTACATTGAAATTTCTGCTTGCGTATGCTTTAGAAGCAAGAATTAAGAGGACTACATTCATTATTTCAGCTGAAAAATGCTTAGTTTTTGATTTATAGTCAACATTAATGAAATGTCCCCAACAGCGTTTTCAGCCCGAGTGGAGCACATTTTGACTGTTTTTTTAAAAACATCATTGTACATTGAAATTTCTGCTTGCGTATGCTTTAGAAGCAAGAATTAAGAGGACTACATTCATTTTTTC